>NW_026462014.1:0-62887 GCF_021730395.1 Mercenaria mercenaria | reverse complement strand
AATTGGGGACATGCTGGTAATAATTAATGTAGAAATATTCGGTTATTTAGGTATAATTTTATTAGTATCGATATAATATTGCAGACATCATCACCGGTTATTTGGGGTCGACTCGTACCCTATGTACTTCGTATCAGTGTTTTTTATCATATATGTAATAAAAGAAACTGAATGTGCATGAGACTTGATTTACAAGTTTTAGTATAAAAATAAATTACATAGGCATCAATGATCTTGAGTGAAACACCGCTCGCTCGAGCATCGATGACTCGAGCAACCGGGCTCGCTCGAGCAATTTATGTGGTCCCGGCCGATTTCCTTCTTTTTTCTATGTGAAATTACCATGGATGAGTCGAGCATCAATAACTCGATCGCTCGAGCATGACACCTGGTCCCTATGTATAACTTTACTCTTTGTTGCTTCTGGCAAACTCGAGCAGCGGTGTCAATTTGGTTTCACACCTTCGGCTGTCAGAATGCATTGGTTATTTTAATTTTTTTGCACGCCTTAAGAATTGCGCGGTCTATTCCCCGACTATCTTAAATGTTTGTCAGTATATTTAATCTGATAATGATATTAATTATTGATGAAATGTTAAAGAAAAGTTTTATTGATCAAATATTGATCAATTACTGTTTGTTTTAAATTAAATCAAGTTTGTGATTACTTATTACATCTTTTCTGCGGGATCGAGAAGATGATTATGAGATCTTAATATTTTAATCAGCAGTAGTTTGCGTGCAAATATAGGAAATAATATAGCCTTTTCATAAAATTTAGACGATAATTATAAGATCTTTATTTAAAACAAATAAAACATCTTAGCTGATTCTTCACACGAATCACAGTTAACGTTGGTAATACGTTGTTTTTTGTTGTTTTGTTTTCATAGATAACGTTTGTAATACATTGTTGTTTTTTTTTTTTTTTTTGTTCTTTTTTAATGTCACGAGTGGTTCTGATGACAATTGGTAAATCAAACTTCAATTTTCATCGTGTGTTGATCAATATTTGAATCGCTCGAAACCATGGATAACTCGAGCATTTTGCTCATCTCCTTGCGACCTCGAGCGAGCGGTGTTTCGATACGGACAAATGCCTACAATCGAAGGGTATGTTTGACAGTATTGCAACTACTATGACCTGTTTGTATTGAACATATGTTTACTGGATAATAAAGTCAAGGAATTGTCTTGCCCTCCAATAAATTAACTGAACGCCGCCTAGCCTGCATGTCAGCCTGTGCATTTGAAACCCACGCTAGGGGTATAACATTCTTTCATGCAGGAAAGTCATCCAGCTAGTTTACATAGTGTTGGTTGTTCAAACAAGTGCCTGTTCTTGCCTGAAATAATACCTGGGGTCTTATGTCACCATCAAAAGCTTGAAAGTCCTTAGTACTTAGAAAAATAGTTTGGTACCTTTAAGTTCCTTATGTTTTGATGTTAACAAGTAAGCAGTAACATTACTAACCACAATGAACTGAAAATATGGTTATATAAATATAGCTTGATGAACTAATTTAGATTTTAGCTGAAATTTCTACAATTTAAAAATTAATCAATCATGTTTAATAATGTGCCACAGGAGTTTTACATGTCAGCAGGTTTCTAAAGCACTACTTTATGAAATGCTTTCAAAGGTCAGTCACACATGTCTTCTTCATCATTAGTTGATCTCACAGACAGGTTACATAGAGCTCTCTAGCTTTTGTCAGAATTGTGTCTCTTTTTTAAACTAGAGATTTTGGTATTAGTTTTGCCTGTTTCTCAAAAATTACAAGGCCTTCATAAATTACTTTGCAGTCATAAGATAACCTCACAGGGCAAGTTGTGTAACTCTAGCTTCAGTCTTGTAGAAATTGTGCCCCTTTTAATTTAGAAAATTTTATTAAAGATTAATGCATAGGCAAAGGAAGTAGAGATCGATATAATTGCACCTTAAGTTTACTAATCCTACCAGGTGTTCTGTATTAAAAGTGCTTTTATTGTGACATTTTGATTCAAGCAAAACTGTATTATTTGCATTATTACTTACTGGTACTTCATTTTATTATTAGCTTGTTAAATGCTAATTTTTTACCATATATAAGTTGACAGAATCATAGGAACCATGTTTTGAGGGGTAGATCAAACACAAATGAATAAATCCTAAATGTTTTTGTTGTGCAAAAAAGTATGATATTGTGTCTAAAACAGCTTTCATTTTCCACTCAATTGTGTAATTACAAGGGAAGTAAACTAATAGATATCTCTGCTTATAAGTACTAGCCCAAGGCAAGAGTTGTCATTCTTTGTGGATCACAACTTTAAATTAAAAATTAAAACTTCTGTTATTGATATTAACAAAACTAGCATAAACTTCACATTTGTCAAACCATTTCTGGTTATTTCAAGGACTTAGAAATCTATTTCTAGACTTTATTTAATGTATTACTATCATTGAAAATTTTAGGGTCTATCACTAATTTAATGCATGTAAGCTGGTTTCTCATAAACAACTTCCCATATGATGATAATATTTTCAGCTTTAGAATAATTAAATACACATAGACATGGATGTATATGTGACAGCCCTGATTTGAAGGGGTTGGGTAGTAATATTTTAAAATCAGAGTTATCTCCCTTTGTTAGTTTTTTTGTGTTGTGTGGGCATTCATGTACATTCACCCTAGGTCAAACTTTTCCCTCTAAAATGCTTTAGTTTCATTAGATTAGGCTTTCATAAGATATCTGGTCATTGTCTGTATAGTCATGTAACTGAATACTAGGGATATAAACTAGCTTTTTTATTTAGGGACACAGACTGTCAAAAATAAATGTTTAACATTAGATATATTTTCTCCAACAACTTAGGGGCCCAGCCAAAAATCTTGGGACCATGGGCTACTGGGACCCTGCTAATCAATATCCCTGAATACATGTATTGAGCTTTTTAGTTTAAAACAGTTGAATTGATATTGGATTAAATACAGGTTTTTTTTATTTCACTCATTACAGTTTGTAATTATCAATTCAGTAGTCTCATAAAGAGCTTAGTAATGATTTTGTCTTTTATGCTATTGGCTCATTCTGTTTAGACAGTTTGTTAATATTTTGTTTCATAAATGGCAGTCTTTCTTATATCACTGTCTCATTCTCTATTTGCACTATAAACCATTTCATCATTTTCAGACCGTTAACCAGATCACAGAGTGTGTGTGTGTGTGTTATGCTGTGCTGATATATTGCTGTGACATATGGTGAATTTAGGTCCACAACCTGGTATACGTAATTTGTATTTGTAACCTGTAATTAATTGTATAGCAATGTACATTTTAGTTTACACACTTCCTGAAGAATATGTATTTTAACCGTAATATGCAACTACACACATGTATATGTTTGAGCCTGAAATGTTTTCGTTTGATTAAGAGATATGCCTAATATGAACTGTACGGTATTTTGTGTAACAACTTTGTGTCTTACATGATTGTAAGTATTTATAGTTATAGTAAGTATTGTTCGTATTATGTATTTTCAGGATGTGTTATACTAAATAATATGGAGATACTAATATTAAAATTGTAAAACTACAATTGGTAAATTGTTTGTTGACCTTCACAAAGGAATAAGAAGAACCAATCCCCATAAACACTATTAGCTTTAACTGCCAATCATTATGGCAACCTATAGAAACTAACAGAGTGGCATATACATATTTTATATTACTGTAGATTGAAATTATTGTTTGCCCATATCAAAGTTTTAGATATGGGTAGATCATCAGTTTTTTTCTTCTTCATATTTTTTTTATCACAATACAGTTTTTAAACTAGAATTGCAGACAGAGCAAATTGTACTTACATGTAAAAATTATTAAACAATTCTTACATTCTACTAAACTTCTTTCAGACAATTGCACTAAAGTAACACAGTGATTATGACTGAAAGAAGATAATAGGATATTTGATTTCATCTAGAGAAAATAAAATGAGGGTTGGAACAATTTTGGTTAGTCAGTTGAAGTAGTTGAGGGTGGTTCTTAACATTATTTGATGGAAAAAACATGTATATATGTTTTATTTTTTCAGGTATTATATGAGTTGACAACTGCACAAGACATCCTATTGAAGACCGTTCTGAGTGAGCAATAGCCCAAGACACCTTGTTAAAGCTGCCCTGTTATCTATTGAGTTTCTACATACAAGTTAAGTAAATACTTGCTAAACTGTATTCATTTGAAGCTGTTTTAACTTGACTATATGAAGTATATGGAGAGCTGTCCTGCTTGCCCCGGCATCAGCATCCATGTCTGCACCTGTTAGTACAAGGTGGATTTGCTTCAAACCTAAAACCACATCATATGACACAAGGGACAAAACTCTGGCACCAGTATTTCTTGAATTATTCCCCTTTTGTACTAAAAATTTCATGTTAAATTTTCAGTGCACTTTTCATTCTATTAATTATTAATTGATTAAAACTTGAAATACATTGCAGATGTTCCACGTCATCTCCCACATCATAATGACACAAGGTCAAAAAAATACACAAATTTTTAATGAATTATGCCAAATTGTACTTACTTAAAGTTTGAATCTGGGTAATGTTAGGTATAAAACAAGGTCACTCGGTCGAATCAAAGGCTAGCTTGTAAACACTCTGGAGGTCACAAGTGACTCAATCTATATGAAACTTGGTCAGAATGTTTATCTTGATAGTCTCTAGGCCAAGTCTGAAACTGGGTCATGTGGAATTAAAAAGTAGGTCACTAGGCCAGATCAAATGAAAATCTTGTCAACACTATTAGAGTTCACAGTTTGAGTTGGAAACTGATGAGAATTGGTTATAATAATTTTCTTGATAATTTATAGGTCAGCTTTGAATCTGGGTTATCTAGAGTCAAAAACTAGGTAAATCTTCCTGAAACTTTGTCAGGATGTTTATTTGATGATCTTTATGCCAAGATTGAATCTGGGTCATGTGGTGTTAAAAACTAGGTCACTAGGCCAGATCAAAGGAAATCACATTTTAAGTCTGAAACTCATGAGAATCGGTCATAATGCTTGTCTGAATGAAGTCTAGGTCAGGTTTGAATATGGGTTAATATGGGTCAAAAACTAGGTCACCCAGTCAAATAAAAAAAAATGCGTGTATGTGCAATATGGGCTGCATTTTAAATGGATATTGATGAAATTGTATCAGAATGAATTTCTTGGTGATATCTAGATAAAGTTAGAATCTCGGTTATCTGTGGTAAAAAACTAGGTCAAATGGTCAAATCAAAGAAAAACCTCGTGTCTGCAATAGGGGCTGCATTTGTCATTTGATGTGCATGAAACTTATACAGAATGTTTGTCTCCATCAAATTTCAGACAATTTTTTATCTGGGTCACCTTGGATGAAAAACTAGGTCAGCAGGTCAAATCAAATAAAAGGCTTGTTTACACTCTAGGGCCTACGCTTTTTATTAAATCTTCATACAGCTTGATCAGAATGTTTGTTATCAATAAGTCCTAAATGTTTTAGAATCTCGGTTATGTGTGGTCAAAAATTAGGTCACTAGGTTAAATCAGAAGAAAAGCTTGTTTACACTCTAGAGGCGACTGTTTTGCCCCAATCTTCCCAAAACTTTTTCAGAATGTTTGTTTACATCAAATCTTGAAAGAATTTTAATCTGGGGCATGTAGAGCCAAAACTAGGTCACTAGGTCAAATCAAAGAAAGAGCTTGTTTACACTCATGAGGCAACATTTTAGGTCCAATTTTAATGAAAATAGATCAGAATATTTGTCTCCATGAAATTACTAGGTTAAACATGTTTACACTGTTATGGTATGTTACTCAGGTGAGCGACTTACGGCCATCTTGTTACTTAAATGTTAGGTAAAAGTTTTGTTTTGATGAACTTTCACTCTACCTCTGTTATTATTAAATGGTTTTAATTCAAACTTAAAACAGTTGTTTGGCATCATCACTCACATCACATGACACAAGGTGTAAAACTGGCATCAGTATTTCATGAATGGTGCCACCATATTAGCTCACCTGAACTTTGTTCAGGGTGAGCTGTTAGTGTAGGTGGATGGTTCGTTGTACATCGCCCGGCTTCCTGAGTTAGTAATTTCATTTAAACATCTTCTTCGCTGAAACTACTGGTCAGAAGTACACAAAATGTGGCAGTAAGATCCTGTCATGGACTTTTAATTAAAGAGTTTTCAAAGATTCTTTTTGATGCTTTTTAGTGGCCATCAAAAGCTAAATGAAGAAAAACTTTTAAATGACTTCTTCTTATGAACCGCTTGAAGGATCTCCATTAAATTTTGTTTGTAGCATTATCTAAAGGTCCTCACCCAAGTTTGTTCAAGTGAGGGCACTTGGCCCCCCTTTTAGGGGCAGCTAGAGACTGAGCTAAAAATAGAAATACCTTTAACCTACACTTGTCATGAACAGCTTGATGTATCTTCTTCAAACTTGGTATATAGCTCCATTTTAAAGTCCTTTTCCTTTTATCAGATCCTATATTAACCATGTTGAATTTGGGGCACTTGACTACTTTAAGGGGCTGCTGGAGCTAAAAACAGAAAAAAAAAACAATTTTAAAATGACTTTTCCTCAAGAACTGCTTGACGGATCTTCATCAAACATGGTCTATAGCATCATTATAAGGTTTTCTCCCAATTTTGTGCAAATAGAGACAATTGATCCCTTTTAGAGCATTAAAAGAAATGCATTTAAATGACTTTTTTTCTCATAAATGCCTTTATTGGTCTTCATCAGACGTGTTTTGTAGCATCAGTGTAAGGTCCTCTGACCACTTTGTTCAACTGGGGATACTTAACACCTTTTAGGGGCTGCTACAGCTAAAAATAGAACTACCTTTAAACAACTTCTTCTCTTGAACTGCATGATGGATCTTCATTACACTTGGTCTGGAGCATTATTTTAAGGTTCTCTCCCAAATTTGTTCAAGTGTAGCTGTTTGGTCCTTTTAGGGACTGTTAGACTTACAATTGTGGATAAAAAACCTTTAAATGACATCTTCCCTTGAAACTCTGGCTTGATCTTTATCACACTTGGTCTGTGGGAACATTGTAAGGTCCTCTCCAAAACCTGTTAAATGGGGCACTTGGCCCCTTATAGGGGCCATAAGAGCAAAAATAGAGGAAGCCTCTCATGAACTGCTTGATAGACCTTCAGACTTGGCCTGTAGCATCATTGTAAGGTCCTCCCCAAAATGTATTCAAACGATTCTGCTTGGTCAGTTTTATGGGACACCAGAGCTAAAAATAGAAAAGAAATAGATATTTTCTTGTCTTGAAGCTAGTTGAGATGTGATCAGTACAAACCGTAGTTGTGCATTGTGCATGTTAGGGTCTTTCCCTTATCTTGCTAAATTTCTATAATGAATTTGTCATAGTACCATTAACTGTAAAAAGGGGTGCTTATGAAAAATAAACTGACTGAATGATAAACAGTGCAGATCATGATCAGACTGCAATGTGCAGGTTAATCATGATTTACACTGGTCGCAAAGACAGAATCAGTCGTGTCAAGCATGATAAGAGTTAACATAAATATTCTGCTGAGTTATGGAACTTTGTTTCATGTTAGCTCACATGATCAGGTTCGAAACTGGGTCATGTGGGTTAAAAAACTAGGTCAGTAGGCCAGATAAAAGGAAATGCTTGTGAACACTTTAGTGGCCACAGTTGTGACGCAAATTTTATGAAACTTAGTCAGAATGTTTGTCTTCATGATTTCTAGGAAAAGCTTGAAACTGGGTTATGTGGGTTCATGGTTTCCGGATGATAACTCATGAAAGGCTTGACCGGTTTTAATAATTTTTTGTACACAAGTGTAAAATACTTGTCAAGTTTGAAATTAGGATCAGTAGGTCAAAGGTCAAGGTCACATTGACCCTGAACAGTTAAACGGTTTCCGGATGATAACTTCAGAAAGCATACACCTAGAATGATTTATTTTGGTACACAGGTGTAACATCATGAAATGCAGGTTAAGTTCGACTTTGGTCTGTAGGTCAAAGGACAAGGTCACAGTGGCCCGGAACAGTTAAATGGTTTCCGGATGATAACTTGAGAACGCTTTGGTCTAGAATCATGAATTTTGATACAAAGGTGTAACATCATGAAATACAGGTCAAATTCTACTTTGAGTTCAGTAGGTCAAAGGCCAAGGTCACAGTGACTCGGAACATTTAAATAGTTTCCGGATGATAACTTGAGACAGCTTGGGCCTATGATCATAAATTTTGGTACACAGGTGTAACATCATAAAATACAGGTCAAGTTTGACTTTGAGGGTAGTAGGTCAAAGGTCAAGGTCACAATAACACGAAAATTTAAACGGATGATGACTTGAGAACACTTGGGTCTAGGTTAATGAAAATTGACAGGAAGATTGGATATGGCCAGAAGATGATCTCTACTAATTTTGAGGTCAGTAGGTCACAGGTCAAGGTCACAGTGACCCGGAACATTTAAACGGTTTTCGGACAATGACTTCAGAACGCTTGGGAATAGGATCACGAAACTTAATAGGGAGGTTGGTCATAACCAGCAGATGATTTGTTTTGACTTTGAGTTCCAAAGGTCAAAGGTCATAGTGACCCGGAACATTTAAACCTTTTCCGGACAATAACTTGAGAACGCTTGGGCCGAGGATCATGACCAGCAAACTACCTCTATTGATTTTGAGGTCAGTATGTCAAAGGTCAAGCATGTTTACTGTCGACGTTGGCTTAGTTCTGTGACAAGGACACATTGTTGGGGTATAATTCGTCACTCCTGTGACAACTCTAGTTTTCATTAAAATTGATCTATAACATCACTTTAAGGTCATCTCTCAGATTTGTTCAAATGAGGGCACATGACCTGTTTTATACTTTTATACTTATCACAAATATTATTATTCATGATTCAGTGTGTCATAAATATATTCACTGTCATATGGTCAAGGTCTTGGGCATTCTTAATTCGTCCGTCACACTATCTGGTGTACTCAATTGCTCTTACGGTTACCATACATGGTATGATTAGGCTTAAGAAGTAGATGATCCCAAATGTTTTGGGGATTAGTAGGTCAAGGTCATACTGATCAGAGGAACAACCCATCATGGGGGGCATACACATTCTTCAAATAGCTCTTATGCATATGTGTATCTTGACTGATTTCTTTGCTTTTAATTTTCAGGTATCCATCAAATATTGGCCATGGTGTTTATAGAACTGAAAGCCAAGCTGTGATTTTTGAAAATTTATTATAAAGTTCTAAATGGAAATACAATTTGAAAGGCACAGACAACTTCTTGTATTTTTAAGCTACCACTTAACCTTAGTGTTAATTGATTGATTACAGACATAAATGTATGCCGTGAAGTTCAGTTTAAAGTGACTAAATATAAACGCTGTAACAGGAGGATTGGTGAATAGCTGAAAGGTCAAGCTCTAAGGCCATTATTCACAAGCCAAATGCTTTTGTGTCTCTAAATCTCGTATAGGGAGAAGATGTCAAAAGGCCATATTTATGCCCAACTTTGAAGAATAGGTGGTGAATTGTTTTTCTCATTGTTGGTCTGTCGGCATCGTTTTAATCCCCTGCCATAAGTGTTTGGGAATGGTCTCTGCCCTTACGTCCGCCCGTAACATTTTGTATTGCTCTGTATATCCTAAACCCCTCCAAGGATTTTCATGAAACTTGGGTCAAATGATCACCTCATTAAAATAATGTGCAGAACTTACGAGTCAACAATGTCAGCCTAAGGTCAAGGTCACAACTCAAGGTAAAATATTTGAGCCGTCAATTTTGTGTCTGCTCTGTATCTCCTAAACCCCTGGAAGGATTTTCATGAAACTTGGGGCAAATGATCACCTCATCAAGACAGTATGCAGATCTCGCGAGTCAGCCATGTCGGCTCAATGTCAAAGGTTTAAGCTCTGTATCTCCCAAACGCCTCGAATTATTTTCATGAAATTTTGGTCAATTGATTAGCTCATCAAGACAATTTTAAGAACTTATGAGTCAGCCATGTTGGCTCAGGGTCAAGGTCACAACTCAAGGTCAAAAGTTTGAGCCTTCATTTTGAGTCTGCTCTGTATCTTCTAAACCCCTTGAAATTCAAATTCATAGATGTTGTCATATAATTAACAATGTCAGTGTTTCCACCCATTACCATCAGCCCTTTCACTATCCATAACAGCGACGGGGGACAGCTGTCTTTCAGATTGCCTTGTCTGATCAGTAACTAGATAATACTTGTGCCTACAGTAGTCAAACTTCATGGGACTATTACCTGTAGACAGTTGATGACCCTTACTGTTGTTGGGATTAGTGGAATAACTTTCATAGTAATTTTGAGACTGTAAACAGTTTCAGACCAATATTTCAAGAGTGCGTTGGCCTACTGACGCTAAGCTTTATAGAATTGTCTGTGGTAAGTAGACCTCTATTGTCACAAGAACGTTGAGACTGAAAACTTTGTCTGCTGTACACTTGAAGTGCTGTAGCTGACATATTTAGAACTACAATATGATTTCCTGTCGTCATCAAATGATCATTATTGGTCAGTTGTTTGAAGGTCATGGTGACCTCTAGACTGAATATGTTCTCCGGTCAATATCTGAAGAACCCTTAAACCTACAGCCTTTAAACATCCTAGGGAGATTGAATGTAAATGACCCATACCTTTTACCTGTCAGTATGTCGAAGGTCAGGGTCACTGACCCTTAGACTGAAAAGTTTCTGCTTAATTACTGGAACACTTGCTCCTACTCTAACTTCACAGGGGGCCACCGTGGACGAGGGGTTAAGGTCGCTGACTTCAAATCACTTACCCTAACCGACGTGGGTTCGAGCCTCCCTCGGGGTGTTGAATTCTTCATGTAAGGAAGCTATCCAGCTGGCTTACGGAAGGTCGGTGCCCGCTTGTGATGAAATAATGCACGGAGGGGCACCTGGGGTCTTCCTCCACCATGAAAGCTGGAAAGTCGCCATATGACCTATAATTGTCGGTGTGAATTAAACACAAGAAAAAAAAACTAACTTTACAGACTTATTTTCTATTTTCAACATATGACACTTTTGCTGTTGATGAGTCAAGGTCAAAGTGAAGAGAGATGCTCATTCATATGATTTACATATACATACTAATCTGGGGTTTGAACCTGTCTTGAAGTATGGGAAGTTTTTTGTTATCACTAGGTTAGGAAAGAAACATCCATAAGTGTCATTTCGTCATGATCTGTACAAAACAAGGCCGGGATGTTTGTTTTCATAAAATCGCGACAAAAAGTTTGAAATTTGGATCAAAAACTAGATCAAATCGCAAAAATACACGTTTACAACTAATGACACATTTTCAACTTTAGGTTTTTACTTTGCTTAATTCAAGTTACAAACTGTTCATCTGCGAGCAAAATATACGTCACTAGTTGAAATCATAGACACTCGCACACTGTTTCTGTTCACCTGTCCTGTCAAAAATTCTAGGGATGGGAAAGAATACTAAAATCAATATTCGAATATTCGGTTTTGTCATATTTGAATATATTCGAATATTCGTTTTTTTTAATGGAATCTTTGAATTCTTATTAAGTGATTGTCATATACACAACGTATTCCTTTGTTTAATGCGTGGATCATCATACGTAATAAGGCCAAAAAATGTTTGTTTCGGGTAACCCGATCCTTCCTAGCAAAACCCGCCGATCCTAGTGTTTTATCTCTCGATTATGTCAGTATAATCATGAACATATTTAACTAATTCAGTTTTTTAGCTTTAAAATGATACAAAAAATCAAAACGATTATAATTTAGACCGTCGCAATATTATCTGAAAATAGCAGGTCGTCCCATTTAAACACGTGACGCGCTGTTGTATTACCGCCGCCATTTTGAAAATTTTCAATCGGCGTGTTAAAATCGTCGTGTAAAAAGCAAGTAAGGCAGACTTAAACCTCCTTCATTATGAACTTATGCATCAATCATATTTTATTTCTTGATTTTATGATAAAGTACTTCAAAATTTAATTCGAATACGGCCGATTGCGGATGAAAACCGTTTCTGCGGATGGTCTGAAACGTCGTACAAAATATTGTGAAAAGATCGACAATATCTACAAGTTTGTTTTCGAAAAAAAAATCTAGAACTTGTTACATAAAACAGGCGCCAATAAAAATGAACAAAAGATAAAAAGATATCACATTTACGCCTAATACAAATTGTTAATCCGTAGCGATGGCCCCAGGTAATTATGCATTGTTAATTGGATATATTTTGACATGCATCTGACACATTGACGCCTGTTGAAAACTGTAAATCCGTAACGATGGCCCCTGCCAATTATGCATTGCTATTTTCCTGTTAATTGGACATCTTTTGATACGCGATAAACAAACTTGACATTGTTTTATTCTGTAGAATTAGCATGATCATATTGCCCAAAATCAATGATACTTATTCTGAAAAAAAAATGCGATAATTTACGATATTCGAATTTGATTTTCATATTCGAATATCCGACCGATTTTCGAATATTCGTTCCCATCCCTAAAACATTCTGAATAGTGCATGCAATAATTAATCACAGGTCGATCCGGGCATTCTTTTAAGAACGAGTGGACACTGGTATAAATACTGACCTCTCGTAAGCCATACTGACAACACCCTCACGTGATGTTTCGAACCCACAGCGAGGTAAGTGATTCGAAGTCAGCGACCTTTATCACTCGGAGACACCATTCATTAATCTTACCAAGCAACTGGTGCAATGAAATGCATGGAAACATGGTACCATACAGTGTCTTGTGTATATTTCTTCACATTCCAGTCTTTGTGCACACTTGTCAAGTTTTTTTTTTTATTTTTAATATGTCCAATCATAGTGTTTGAATGAGAAATTTAATGAGAGAAAGAAATACATTGGTTTGTTCTTTTTAAATCCCTTTGCACATTTCACCGCCGAATTCCTTCGGCCCTAAAAACAGTCTTTCTACTACGATCTATTGTCCAGGGATTTAATTTCCAGATTTTATTTCTACTCCTACGAGTAAGATGGTAAATCTTGTATAGGCCTACTAGTAGTCCTACTTCAAATTCAAATCATTTTGAATTATTTAATTCACTTCAGTTGTGGTTAAAATATATACATATATTGTTGATATTGTATTTTGTATTTCTTTACACAATCCGTGGGTTATTGTTCGTGCAATTTTGTAATAGGCCTATTTTATCTTATGTTAGGCTTTTCATATTACGGAATAAGAAAGAGGGTAGCGAAAGGCTATGCCATTATTATATTTTGTTTAATAAAAAGGTGACTTAATTCCTCGTGGTTACAAAATTATATTCAAATGTCTGTGATTAAGATGAAAATGTATTTCAGATTATACACCAACGCACAATCCAGACTCGCAAAAATCACGATTTTTCGAATTGTTTGTAAATTTCTTCTATGGTAGGATCAATCATTTTAGATATATTTACTGAAAATATCATCAGATCATTTAAAAATGAAACATGCTTTATCATTTGCGCACGATGAACCAATTCTTGGACGATCAGAAAACACATCAGAAAACACATCGAGGATCAATACATCTTTATCCCAGGTGAGAACTACACGCTGTGCTATGTTCATTTTGTACAACGTTAGATCTTCTGAATATGACGTACGCATAAAAATTGCTTTTCCGAATTCAAACAGATGAAATATGAACACTTGAATATCATCTCAACCAATTAGTTTTCCGGTGCGAATATTTTTGTTTGTGTTTTGGAACACATTAATTTTAAACATTTATCTTTCCGCGGAAGAAATTTTTTATAAAATATGCATATTAAATAAGATATATTACACGTTTATGTTTTGATTATGCCGGTTGTTTTGTTACTAAGCAAGTGTCCTTTTATTTACATGACATTAAATAAAATGTAGACTGCGTCACTGTGTTTAACCAGTTACGAGAAAGTTACGAGGATTGCGATAGGCGGACTTACGAGGACGTTGATAAGACGGTTTATGAGAATCGTAAATATTCTCGTAAATCGGAACTTACGAGAAATTGACCTCGCAAGTTTCTCTTAAAGTTACGATATCGATAAGACGGCACGATTTTTCAGTTTTTAGTCCTATTCTCCATTGTTTCTTGATATTGTTTTTAAGTCTAGATATAAATGTCACTTTTAGTCATATAGTTTGATGATTTATAATTTCTTTTATCTTCATTACGTTTTCATTGCAAATGCAAGCAAATTACGTTGTTATTTATGAAACGAAACGTCTGTTAAACATCTCCATACTTTTTTTAAAAAAACGCGCATAATTCAAGAGTAACGGTTAGTTGAAGAAAAATAATTTCTAAAAGATACTTATGTGTAATCTAATGCGTTTTTCATTATCAAACTAATTGTCTGAGGTTATGTATGTGAGTTAGCTATCAGTTTCCATATGTTTTGCATGAGAGTCATTAAATAGTGTTTTTTCTCGTTATTTCTAAAACTTCTTTAGATTATTTTTAAATAGCTTGCTTATTTGTTTTATCTTGTGGTGATGTTATTTCAAAACGGCTCTCTCATTTCTCAATCTGGTACGAAATATAGTATTTGCGGATAGATCGACTCCTGCAACTACAACAAGTACAGTAGTAGTACCCTTAATGCCAGCATTTACTTGTAATTCGGTAACGATATTATAATTGTAGGTTTTTAAATTTAACCCAGCCGTTGAATGTGTCACTGTAACCTTTCGATTTTACTAAGGCCAGATTATGTTTTTCTTTTGATCTCGTTTGGTAGTTTTTTCTATTCTAAAATCTTCGTTTTTGTGGGCAAAAGATCTTGTTTGAACTCAATATTCAAAACTTTCCGTATATAGTTCCCTGTATAAGTATTGCGAACTCTATTAATAACAAGTATTTTCTCTGGCGAGTTAGGTGAAGACCTTTTAAATTTACTCACACGAACCCGGTATCTTACTTAAATCTTTGGCTTGCTCTCAACAGTTTTATGTAACCGTGCAATTTAAAGTAAACAGTTCCCGTTAAATGTTTACTGGTTTCAGTCGGTGTCCTTTTAATTATGTGCTGTTGTGTTTTATCTACTTTGTTCAATCATTAAAATATCATATCACTTTACTAAGCATGAATAGAAGAACAGAATCAATGTATATCATGTATAAGATATTAAAAAATGTTGACATTTTCATGTCCACAAGATATCTTATATAACATGCTTATATGTACCTACATGTATATGTAACGTTCGCATTATCAGTCTTGAATATTCATTTTCATTCCAGTTCTGTACTAGTTTCAATCTAAGATCCATTATCAATGATACGGCTGTATTAGGTTCAGTTTGCAGTATATATTGATTGTTACACATGTAATTATATTAGCAATAGATTTACATTAGAAGAGAGATCCCTCGTGGAATCAGTTTTGTATGTTTTGTATATTTCTTGTTACAGTGAAACACCGCTCGCTTGAGGTCGCAAGGAGATGAGCGAAATGCTCGAGTTATCCTTGGTTTCGAGCGACCCAAATATTGATCAACACACGAAGAAAATTGAAGTTTGATTTACCAATTGTCATCGGAACCACTCGTGACATTAAAAAAGAACAACAACAAAAAAAAAAAACAACAACAACAATGTATTACAAACGTTATCTATGAAAAAAGAACAACAAAAAACAACGTATTACCAACGTTATCTATGATAGACGTTTAAATATGTAATTCATGTGAAGAATCAGCTAAGACTTTTTATTGTTTTTTTTTTTAATAAAGATCTTATAATTATCGTCTCAATTTTATGAAAAGGCTATATTATTTCCTATATTTGCATGCAAACTACTGCTGATTAAAATATTAAGATCTTATAATCATCTTCTCGATCCCGCAGAAAAGATGTATTAGTAATCACATACTTGATTTAATTTAAAACAAACAGTAATTGATCAATATTTGATCAATAAAACTTTTCTTCAACCTTTCATCAATAATTAATATCGTTATCGGAACAAATATACTGACAAACATTTAAGATAGTCGGGGAATAGACCGCGCAATTCTTAAGGCGTGCAAAAATTTTAAAATAACCAATGCTTTCTGACAGCCGAAGGTGTAAAAAGAAATTGACACCTCTGCTCGAGTTTGCCAGAAATAACAAAGAGTAAAGTTATACATAGGGACCAGGTGTCATGCTCGAGCGATCGAGTTGTTGATGCTCGACTCAGCCATGGTAATTTCACATAGAAAAAAGAAGGCAATCGGCCGGGACCACATGAATTGCTCGAGCGAGCCCGGTTGCTCGAGTCATCGATGCTCGAGCGAGCGGTGTTTCACTGTATATATAGAAACCTCAGATTTAACTCCCTTATTTTTGTCCGTTACATTACAGTTTATGACATGTTCATGTTTTTAAATCAAATGACTCATCCAAAGACCCATAAAATAACAACAACTAGTAAACTGAAACTGAAACTGAATAATTTGATTAAAGGCCTATTTTTATACAATGATATATTCAACGGCGTTGTACATAATAATAATAATAATGATTATAGCAATATTAATAATGACAATAATAATAATAACAGCCTTATTGTAACAAACAGTCATGACCGCACCCCGCCCCATGAGGTTATTTTACCCCTATTGCGAATACCAGTGCATCAAGCATCACATGATACGCCCAGACGAGCTGCATATAGAGGTTCAAACCCCCCGATTAATGGTGCAATCATATACTATTTAAGAAAGAAATACTACACACTACCCTACCCATAGAGCCTTACCAACAAGTGCGTTTAATTAAACAAACATTGGAAATATAAATGTTGAAATGTAAAACCTTTTACAAAATTTAAAAACTATATCCTGCTGTTTTCGCATAATAAACAGTTATCAAAAAAAAAAAAAAAAAAAAAAAAAATAAAACAATGCCGCGAAATCTCTGAAATACAGTGTGTTAAGAGTTTTGTTTTGAATGTGTCAAGTGATTTACTTTTGCGTAGTTCTAACGGCAGTACATTCCAAAGTTTTTGATCAATAGTAGAGAAACTTATATCATTAAATGTTTTGCACTTGTTGTATGAAACAACATATAACGACATTCAGAATTTTCAGAAGATCTCAAACCGTGTCTACTAGAAATATACTCTGTAAGCAATTCTGTTAAATACAGAGGTGCTCTGCCAGTGTGACAGATATACATCAAAGAAAGTATCTTTAACTCAATTCTTGCTTTCACCGGCAACCAATGTAAGTAATACAATGCTTAATTAGAACTGTCAAATTTCCTCCTGTTAAGGACAAGTTTTGCGCATATGTTTTGAATACGTTGCATCTTACGCACCTCACAGTTAGCTACACCATACAGTATGACTTTGCAATAATCTAACATTTCAGTGGCTGCTTTTGTTAAGTATTTTCGGATGTTCTTAATACGTAGGTAATTCAATATGGCTGTATGACATTTGCGAATTACATGATCTTTAAAGTTCAAGGTTTCGTCAAGAAAAGCAACGAGATATCTAATTATGCTTTCACGTTTGACATCATTATCAGCAATGTCAATGTAATTTTTAAAATATTTGTTCAATTGTGGTCTGCTACATTCAATTTTGGAAGTGTTCATTTTCCGTTTGTTTATCCAGTCATTGATTATAACTGCGCACCATTCAATGTCTCCGATCGCTTGTAATTCTACGGAAACAGATGTAGGACGAAAGCTTTTATTTGCTTTATGATCATCAGCAAAATCGTACACTGATATGGATTTTTGAATGACATCAAAAAGAGTTCCAGCGTAGGTGAGATACAGCCACGGACCAAGGCAACTGCCTTGGGGCACACTGCATTCAAGATGGCGGTCTGATGAATATATAAGTACGAGGTCTTAAATAAGAGTCTACCCATTGAAGAGCTGTATCAAAGACGCCATATTGTGCTTTTAGGACATGTAGAAGAATGTCGTGGTCGACAGTATCAAATGCCGCACTTAAGTCAATCGCAATAAGGGCCGTGACTTCTTTTCTCCATACCACTTAGAAGATCATTGACCAACAGAAGTAGCGCAGATTCACAGGAGTGGTATTTCCTATATGCAGACTGGTTCTTAGGCAAAAGACTGTTTTGATTTACATGTTTGTTAAATCTGTAAAGAACAGCTTTCTCAATAAGTTTTGATAGACTTGATAAATTACTCACATGAGGATAATTGGAAAGCTCTAGCTCAAAACCTGTTTTTTTTTTTTTGGCAGAAGTCAATTTAGTGATAATAGAGAGAAGTTCATTTACATGTGATTTCAGAATACGTGTTGGCAAAATATCTAACTCTGAAGACGTAATATTCAATTCATTGATGAGATTTTTTTACTTCATCTTGAGTCAATTCAGTAAATTTGTTTAAATTTTATATATCCTTTACTTGAGGTTCAAAGTGTTTATATTCACTTAGGGATTGACGTATTTTTGAGATTTTTGCCATGAGAAAGTCAGCAAATTTTTCGGCCAATGAATTATTAGACTCTCCTTGAGGCAGTGGGTTTTAAGATTTGGTACCAGTTAGTTCAGATACTAATTAATAAAGAGTCTTGGAATCACCTTTAGCGTTCTCTATCTTTTCACTGAATGTGTTTCTCTTTTGACGTTTGATTTCAAAATGGTATTCATTTTTTACTTGTTTATACGACTCAAACTGATCTGTTTTACCATAACGCCTATATGTACGCTCAGACTCTCTAACTTGTTGCTTAAGATGTTGCAATTTTTCATTGAACCACAGTTTTGGTGCTCTCTGAATTATAGCTTCTTTTTTTTAGTTTAGGAGAGCGTGCTTTTTCAGGACATCCTCTGTTTCAGATAAAAACTCTTTCACAAACTTGTCTATATTCTGCGATTCAACGTGTATTGCACTTACGTCGCTAAAGAATTCTGATTCGTTCAAAATTTTAAAGTTTCTAAATGACAAGCTCCTACTAGTAATAGTCAATTATTACATCTGAGAGCACCTTAACAACATAGTGATCAGATAAAAATGGTCCAGGCTCACACTTCTCTACAAGAACACCATTAAGTGACTCAGTTATGACTAGGTCCAAGCTATGTCCTTATGTATGAGTACTGAAATCAACGTGTTGTTCCAGGTCCATTGCTACTAGGGAGTCATTGAAGTTTGTAATAGAACTGTTGTCTTCGTTTATATGCAAGTTGAACTCACAAATTATAAGAAAATTGTCATAATGTGGTAAAAAGTTTTCGATGAAATCAAAAATTTCAGCAACGAACTGGTTACAAGTCGATAGAGCCGGGTGTCTATACACACCTACTACGTGTATGGTTAAATTTTTGAAAACGAGTTTCCAAATACAATATTCAAAGCTTCGAACAGTGCCGTGAATTACCCTTCGCATATTGATCGTGTTTCTACAAGTGATCGCAACACCACCGCCTTTTTGATATTTTCTATTAGTTACGCTTAACTTATATCCATTCTGGTTCAAGTCGGAAGTTTCAAACTGATGTTGTTTCGCGTCTGAGTACCAGGTTTCAGCAATAGCGCGAAATCTATTATCTTATCCCTGAGGTATTGGTCCAGACAATCATCTTTGTTCACAACAGAGCTACAGTTCAGAGTAATGCAGGATACATGTTCGCGTATATTTTAGTACTGATTGTATTTCTCAGGGTATATCAAATTTTTAACGTTAACACCATTTTGCTTAGGAATTAGTTTACTTTTACCACCTCGTTTACCTATATGCGTTTTCTTTTTACATGATAAACTGTGTAAGTTTATAATCCCATATGCCGCAGGGTCTAGTTTTCCTAATCCTCTATTGTTCGATACCGTACATCCAATATCCAATAATTGATCTCTAGTGTAGGTATACTTTACAGGTGAACGTCAGGTAATGTGTGATGTAAATTCGTGAAGAAAATTACCAAACATTTCACTGGATACAATCCACTGAATCACTGAAGCTACAGCAATATAGAAGCGCACACAGATGCAAAGTACATTCATATCCATCATATTCAATTTTCAGCACAATCTCAACACAAATAACATATTTATTATGGTAAGATTCAAGGTCAAAGAAAACTCGTCTGCCACATACGGCGACAGTGTATAAACTGTAACTGTACCCTTTTGATAGATATCTGGGGACTGTAATTGGTTTTCCAGTATTTCTATCTCAAAAACAGAAAGCTTCAAAATGATATCACTGTACATACAGTAAATCAGTTTGACCAGTTGACATCCCTGTACATGACAGTTATTGTATTGACATTTAATAGGTTCCGTGAAGTGTACCACATAATTGAATCCAAGTCCTCTTGTAGTGTGCCTATAGGATATATATATATATCCGAAAAAGAGGCATAGAAATTGCCTTCGATGGCATTTTTTGTTAATGCCCGACAGTCATTTTCAATGTTAACTTTATGCGTTTTTGGTGCGTGGCATTCCCTGTTTGATATTTGTCTTTGTTTTTTATAAAAATTGGAAATGTTTCAGGAGGTCTGTCGCCTTGTAAGGGTCATATAAGGGTCACAGCACAAGGTCAAAGGTCAATGAGTTCATTTTTGTTATGAACGTTATATTTTCACAATTTTTGCTAATTTTTAATAAAAACGTGTAATTTTTCTATGATAATCATTAATTTGAGATGTAAAATAAATTACTTTGCGTAGATTTATTAGATTTAAGACAAAGACTAAAAATATTGCTACATAATGAGTCAAACTTTTCGTACTCTCTGACATTTTGTTAATATACAAAAGTTATCCTTCTAAAACTTTAGTTTTAAGGCTAGGGTGAAAAAGAAAAAAAAAATTACTGAGTGTAATTCATCAAAACTAGTGCAGTCAAGCTTCATTTGCTCGATCTCGGATAATTCGCACACTACCCTTGAGAGAAAGTCATCGCCAGGTACAAGCACAATATTTATATTATATATACTTCTCATTGGCGCTCGTACTACTATTATTTCGAACAAATTTTGCTTGTCCCGTCGAGTTAACCTTCGAGCGAACAAAGTTCGACGGTACTAACTGTTGATAGATATATAGATATCATTCGGAAGCATAGAACAAAATGAAGTAAATAAAATAGCGCACTCAGTTTGATTAAGTCTGTTCGTGAGATAGCATGAATCGTGTCAATATTTCAAGCATTATGTTGTCAATAAAAACTCTATTCTAGTGGTTTATGTATGCGCTGAAGTAATTTCAGGAAGGTGTGGGCGTTCAGAAATACTATGTACAAAAATCAAGCGATATCAAAGTTTGAAAATCGATATTAGTTAACTGCAAATGTTATGGATTTTGTCATTCTTTTAGCATGAAAACGCTGCTCTCCATATCTTTGAATCAGCTCTTACAAAATTAGTTCTTTGCCCATTGGCATTAGACTTTTATAAGAACTGGTAACCGCTCTTCAAGTGTTTTAGACATCTAGAGTTTTGTAATTAATTGTTTATGCTGGTGCTGATATAGGAGAGAAAACTTTCTTATCTCTTCCCCCTTCGCCCCCTTTGCATTTACGCCCCCTTCCTTTTACTATGAGTAAGGTTAGGTGCTTACTATATATTTTGCCGCATGTGTTTTTTATTTTATATGTCAGCCCTGATGATTATGATATGAAACCGGTAGGTAGACAAGAATACATATAGAGGAAACCCATTGGATGTTTTTCTTATATATATATATTCCGAAATGTATCGCTTGCCAATACGGATATTCAATAGCGGAAAAAAATGAAATAAGATGCCTTTATTTTTTACATATTTCATAATTCTAATCCAGTTAAGTAGCATAAAATGATGTAATGATGTGTCTTCAAGAGTAATACTGCACTGTTGATGTTAGTAACGTCGCTTGGTAATGACGTCGTTATATTGTAATAAATGACGTTACCATATGAGAAAGTAAATAAAATCATATCTACTGATACTTCACAAAATCTTTGATATGATTGCTTAAAACAAACAATCGCATGAATTACACGCGATTCAATACATCCAACAAAAGATTGAATCGGCGCTGAAATCGAGAGGGAGTAAACAGAAGGAGTAGCGAGAAGCACATTGTCGGGTCTGAGGAGATGACATTGCTTTTAAGGTTTGTATCATTTATGTTGTTGTAAATATATGGGTATATGTGTCTTTTTGGAAGTACATAAAACAATTACTGGTACAAATGTATCTCAATCTCCCCCCGAAAACAGGAACGAAATGGAATAACTAATAGCTCATTATAAAGTGATATTTTTGCTTTTATATAGCCCGAAACGTTTCATGTACTGTAGTATGCTAATGACTTGGATAGTAATATACTATATATAACAATAAAACTTAAGTATTAAAGCATTTAACGAAGAGAAATACACTACAATCTAAATTTGGGCGTTTGCGTGTAGACCACAATGATTGTTTTAATAACGTAAGACCTATCCTGAGAATATACTTGGAAACCATTACGTTCTTGTATAAAAAAAAAAAAACCACCACCTCTTGTACCGGCAGATATGGCGGCTAAAAATAACATCATCAACAGACGCCTACATGTGTTTTTTTTATCTTGCAATACATTAGGCAAAAATTAAATGCGACTTGATATTTGATCGTATATCAGAAATAGTTTACTTAATGGGTGATGGGTGTTGCACTTTCCACTACTTCTCACGAACAGACCCAATCAAGCCGAGTGTGGTATTAGTTGGTCCAAAGGGTATTCTTACAGATTTTCTTAATATCTACTGCTCAATATCCTCATGCACTGTATTGGTACGTTTGTTAAAAATAACGATATCAAAATAAATTTTGTAACTTTTTAAAACTGGGTAGCTGTCGTAAAATAAATATTAGAACCTATTTATATAATTCGCTGTTTGTGAGATTTTAGTATGTTATTGGCGAAATTTATATCTAAACTTTTTAGAAATTTAGGGCCGTACTGATGAAAGTAAAACAAAAAAATATTGCCAAACATATCAAAGTGGTGCTACAAGGTTCGATTAATTTATATCTGCATCATTTAATTTCATATATTTATAGTTGGATAAAATTATATCTATGCTTACTTGGATATACTATCAAAAGCTACCAGGTTTTTATATTGCGTACCGGCAAATATATGAATTATCATCAGATCAATGGGTAATAATCTGTAAATTGTTAATCTAATGAATTATATTGTTTAATTTCGTAAATATATAAACAGTAGATTAACTGTTGAACAGTTTGTCATTTAACATGTTAAATCGGAAAGATAAATTGATAACATCTTTAATATTTGCTTTTGATTATTGCAAATATTCCAAGGAAATACTGTTTGTGATAAAAATCACATTATAATCCATATTATACAATAGTAATTTTGAACAGTCAACAAAGTGGGATTGCTAAAATTTTGTTGTACTCTTCAAAGTTTGTCTAATTTTGTTTGTTAGACTTTCTGGTTTATAAAATATATTGGTTCCTTTTTTATTAATTGTCTTTCTTTGCGACCATCTTGCATTCAGAATGACCTCCGTTATTTTCTATGTTTTTAGCATAAATTGTGAGAAAGTCATCATATTCTGCTGATGACCTAGTTAAAGAAAGTTTTGGGGAATTGAAATTACATAAACAATATACTTTGTGTGAAATGTATGTTATAAGCTTGTTTTGAATGACAAATACAGAAAAAGGGTTGTAATTCATATATATGCGACCGGATGATATGTTCAAATGGTCAAAAAGTTGGTTTGCTAAACTTTTTAATGTATTCTTTGAATTTAATTTTATTTTGTTTGTTGAACTTTCTGCTGTATGAAAAGTTTGGGTTTCATATTTTAAACTGACTTTTATGGCGGCCATCTTAGAATCAAACTTGCCGAGTTATATCCAATTTTTATGGCATGATTTTAGAAAATTATTCTGCCAGGTAAAAACCTTATGGCTTTTGGTCGTTAAAATTACTGATACAATGCACCTTGCGAAATACGTATGTGCTAAGCTTGTTTTGAATGATAAAAACAGAAAAAGGGGAGTTACATTGTACATTTGCGACCGGGAGGCATACTTTGAATGGTCAAAAGTAGGAATAATGCTGTATTCTTTGAAATCAGTCTTATTTTGTCTGTTAGAATTGATAAGGGGAATATTACAGTCATATTAAAATCCCTCAAGGGGATAAGGAGATACAGAGCAGACATAAAATGGAAGGCTCAAACATTTGATCTTGAGTTATGGCCTTGACCTTGAGCTAACATGACTGACTCATAAGTTCTGCAAATTGTCTTGATGGTGTAATTAACTGACCCAAGTTTCATGAAAATCCTTCAAGGGGTTTAGGAGATACAGAGTGGAAACAAAATGGAAGGCTCAAACATTTGACCCTGAGTTGTGACCTTGACCTTAAGTCGGCATAGCTCTTGGGTTCTGCACATTGTCTTGATGAGGTGATCATTTGCCCCAAATTTCTTCAAATTCCTTTAGGTGATTTAGGAGAAACAGAGCGGACACAAAATTGAAGACTCAAACCTTTGACCTCTAGTTGTGACCTTGACCCCCAGCCAACATGGCTGTCTCTTAAATTATGCATATTGTCTTGATAAGGTGATCATTTGACTAAAGTTTGATGAAAATCCTATAAGGGGTTTAGGAGATACAGAGCGGACACGAAATGTTACGGACGGACAGACGTACGGACAGACGTACGGACAGAAGGACGGACCGACGGAAACCATTCCTATAACCCCATCACCACTCGTGGTGGGGGATTAATAAAAATACAACAGCCGAACAGGTTGTAAAATTGGTATGGATCGGACGAAGCCGACCTGACTTTGTAGATCCATACCAACGAACACCGAACAGCTGGTACCTGAATTTTTATTTCTATTATTTTGCAAGTAATAGTAAACGGTAGCGATGTTAATACGAGTTTCACAAAAACGTTTACTATAGATGGGATTAAATATTACGTTTGGTAAAACTCATTATTCAGTTGAACATATTGATTAGGCTAGCTGTGGATAAAAGTACAATCATACATGCGTTTTGACGTAAATATTAGTAAATGTTCATTTATATGTCTGAGCTAGACTAGATTCTTTTGTGTTGAGCATATCTGATTAGAACAAGCCGTTGATAAAAGTACATGTATATTCGTTCTAGACGTAACTTACAGTAAATGACCATTTTTATATGTTCGAGTTAGAAAATATATAGGCACAACTATTTTTCTTCATTATCACATTTATTAAATAGAAGTCATCTATTCATCGGTTAAACATAGACCGAACTGAATCTTTTAGAAATAGCAGATACATTTAGAATATATTTTATCTTGTACATGTATTTCTGATAACAAAATGCTCATATTTGTCTTGTGTTTCGTTTTCGGACAAGGCAAAGTGAAACAGCAAGAAGTCACTTCTATTGTTCGTAAACAGAAAATATTGTTTATGTCGCATAAAATAGTATTGGCTTTCCTTTCGTTTTTAGACAAGACAAGAAAATTAGGCTGGTGTTATTTTTTTTGAAGTTCGTAACATATGCGTCTGTTCAATATAAATCGAACAAAAGTTTCAAAAATGTAGCAGAAATGAAATGTATAATCTTACAAAATATACGAAGTACTAAAGATAGCGGAATCCTCTATATACCATCATAATTAATTTAGAAATGTTTTTTTTTTTTAATATGAGACTATCGCAGCTATAAGCAAAGTAAAACTTATATATAAATTTATGTCAAGCACTAGTTAATAATAAACTAAGGTATTTTCTTTTAAACAACACACTTAAAAAAACACGAACTAATTAATGAATAATTATGCTAAAAATTTGTATATGTATACAATGAAAGACATTAATTGTGTCTAGACAGTTGCAGTACCTACTATTATTATGTTCAACACAAATATTTTTGTGTTAGAACTAATTAATGAGTAACTATGCTTAAGATATGTATATGTATACAATGCAAGACATCAGTTGTGTCTACTATGTATTGTGTTCAATACATTATTTTTTGTTTCAGTACTAATTAATGAATAATTAATCTAAAGATGGCCAGACCGCACCTACAACACTTGATCATAAATCATCCGACACTATCCTCTCTCGCTCGCTTTTGGTGTGTGCCTCTTTGTAAAATATCATACAGTGAATGCTCTGCAATGCTATACACCTTACAGTAGCAAAGTTATTAATATATGTCTTAAACGAACCATAATATCCAATGACTAATATAAGCTGTTCTACCTTTAATGTAAAAGGAATTGCATCAAAAGATAAAAGAATGAAATTATTTGAGTTCCTGAAACAACAATTTTCGATAACTTTTCTACAAGAAATTCACTGTATACAAACTGATTCTGAGAATTTGAAAAAGCCATGGAAACATGATTTGTTCATAAGTGGAAACAGTAGTAATAGTAAGGGGGTTGGGATTTTCATAAACGAAAGTCTCCAATATAAACTTATAGAATATAAGGAAATTAATATCGGCAGACTGCAAATGTTAAAAATAGACATAATGGGGAATATATATGTTTTAATTAACGTATATGGCCCGAACAATGATGATGTCAGATTCTTTAAAAAACTAGAAGAAGTGAAAATAGAAAAAAACAGCGAAACATTAATAATAGGCGGAGTTTTAACGTAGTTTTAGATTATAATCTGGAAAAAATGAATGGTAGCCATGATACAAATAATAATTGCTCTAAAAACAATATAATGTTAAACAACGATTTGTTCGATATATGGCGCATAAATAACCGGAATAAAAAAGGTTTTACATGGCACTCGAATCACAAACCACCTATATACTGCAGATCGGACTATTTTCTCGTGTCAGAAAATATATTAAATTTAGTTTCAAAATGTAATATTTCAACCAGCTACCAATAAGACCACTTTATTGTGCATTTTAAACTAATGCAGTATGAACAAGAAAAAGGTCCAGGTTATTTTAAACTAAACAATAGCATTATTTTTGCACCTGAGTGTCAACAAGAAATTAGAAATGCAGTAACTGAAATAACCAACTTAAATTCAGAAGCAAATCCAAACACTCTATGGGCACTTATTAAAGGAACGATTCGAGATGTTACAATCAAATATTCTATTAAAAACAACAAGAGAAAAAATGAAGAACAAAAAAGATTAGAAAACACAATTAAAAAAATTGAATATGAAATTAACCTTAATCCCTTACATGAAAGACTGGCAGTTGAACTAAATAAAAATAAAAACATTTTGAACGAACTATTAGATGAAAAGTTGAAAGGAATTTTAATTAGAGCAAAGGCTGAATGGATAGAAGGATCAGAAAAAAAAACACTAAATATTTTGCAAATCTAGAGAAAACACGCTCTGAAACAAAGATAATAAATAGATTAGAAGACAATGGAAATGAAATTACTAAGAAAACTGAAATAATTGAATACATAAAGATATTCTATGAAACTTTATATACGGAGGACAAATTAATACTTAAAAATGATGACTTTTTCCAATCGGACAATGTCAAATTGGATTTTGAACAGAAACAATCTTGTGAAGGTCTTATAAATGAAAATGAGTGCACACTAGCATTAAAAGATATGAAAAATATGAAGAGTCCAGGATCAGATGGCCTAACCACAGATTTCTACAAAGTATTTTGGAATGATATAAAAACGTACTAACTGAACTCTATCAATTATCCTTTTGAACATGGTGATTTAACAGAGTTACAAAAACAAAGCATTATAACACTATTACCCAAAAAAGGAAAACCTACAGTAGACATCAATAACTGGAGACCTATCTCACTATTAAATGTTGATTATAAAACTGCAACTAAGGTTATCGCCAACAGAATAAAAAAAAGTTTTATTCAAAATAATAAGTAATAACCAAACGGGATTTATAAAAGGACGCTATATCGGCGAAAATGTACGAATTCTATTCGACGTCATAGAACAAGTAAATGAATCTGACGAAGAAGGTATAATTTTCTTCTCAGACTTTCATAAAGCTTTTGACAGCCTAGACCATTCATTTATTTTTAAATGTTTAAAACATTTTGATTTCGGCCACTCAATTTTAAATTGGGTGAAACTTTTCTATACGGATGCTAAGAGTTGCATTACAAATAATGGACATATGTCAGAGTTCTTTCCTATTAAAAAGGGAGTTCGTCAAGGCTGTCCTTTATCCCCTTATCTATTCATAATATGTATTGAAATCCTTTCTACAGCTGTCAGGAATAATACAGATATTAGAGGTATAAAAATGTCAAATACCGAGACAAAACAAATCCTCTTCGCTGACGATGCAAGCTTCCTTTTAGATGGTAGTAGAAAATCCTTTGAAACCCTAATAAATACACTGGATAATTTCTGAAACGTATCTGGTCTAAGACTGAACGTATCCAAATGTGTAGCTTTAAGAATTGGTTCACTGAAACACTCAAATGTTATATTCTGTAGCAACAAAAAGTTCACATGGACATCTGAACAAGCAACAACGTTAGGAATGGTATTTTCGAATGATTTAAACCAGACACATAAATTGAATTTAGAACCAAAAATAGCAGAATTTAAGCATACACTACTTTCTTGGAGTAAATGGAACTTATCATTTATTGGAAAAATAACAGTATTAAAAACGTTTGCGTTTCCTAAACTAATTTATCCATTAACAGTTTTAAGCACTCCCACACACGAAACAATTTTAGATTTAAAAAGAAGCATGTTTAACTTCCTGTGGGGCGCTAAACCAGAAAAAATAGAGAGAAATATAATTATACAAGATTATGAAAATGGAGGTCTCAGAATGATAGATTTAGATTCCTTTATAATTTCCTTGAAAGCTGGCTGGGTTAAAAGACTACTCCAAGAAAATAATGCACAATGGAAAATACTATATAAACATGAACTTCAAAATTTAGGAGGTACATTCTTATTCAAATTTAATTGCCATTCGACGGATATACAAAATATGAACATAAAATATAAATTTCTTAAAGAACTATTGAATGCTTGGTGCTCGATAAATTATCATACAAATAATGAGATCATTTCACATCAACTACAATGGTATAATCACCACTTGAAAGATAAAAGAGGAAATGTTTTCTTTTACAGAAAATGGTTTGACAAAGGGATATTATTTTTAAAAGACATTTACGACTACAGATTTAAAAAGTTCTATTCTTTCGGTTTCGTTAAAAATCTTTACGATATATCAGAATGTGATTTTATGTTATACCATAAAATAATAGGGGGAGTAAAAGCCAATTGGAAACTGAGATTAAAACATGAAGACATAAATACAATAGTACAGCAGGGATTTGGTTTCAAAAATAAAACAGGATACTCAAGTAAATAAACTCTTCTACCAATTACAAGTAAGGGCGAAAAAAATTACTAATACCCGAAGTCAAAAATGGGAAACACTTTTTTTAAACGACAATCTAAATTGGAAAAGTATTTATACTAATCCCATTATCAGTACAATTGATACCAAATTGAGAACATTTCAATATAAATACTTAATGAGAATAGCACCAACAAATGTATTCCTATACAAATGTAAAATATCTTCATCAAATATATGTGAATTTTGTTCAATGGCACCAGAAACATTTATACATATGTTTTGGGAATGCCTATCAATACAAACCCTATGGAGTGATATTAAGACATATCATTCAAGAAAAAGTATCGCAGATATCCCTTTTAACTTTAAAACTATTTCACTAGGTTTCTATGGAAACATTGGGAAACGCAAACAAAAAATTATTAATTTTATTCTAATTTTAGCAAAATATGTTATTGTTAAAAGCAAATACAACAAATCTCCACCAAGCTTTGAATTATTCAGAGTATATCTTCAATGAGTAGACTCAAGTTCTTTGTAATTTTTAATTTGCCTTATTACCGACACCTTTAAGATAGTGTAAATTAAGGGTTTACTGGTAAGTTTATTGATTAGTTGCATTAGTTTTTTTAAATATATTATCAAAAATTGTCTTGAAGCTATTTCTAAAGTTTATATGTTCTTTTGTAAACAGATACATGGAAATTAAATCAGAAACTTCAGAAAATCTTAAATAATATGCTTCAAAATTTTCAAGTCAGGACTTAAGTATTATAATCAGTCTTAAATGTTACATGTACTATCAACAACCAGCATTATGATTTTAAGATTCGTGCATTTAGTGTTTTGAAACTACCCCTCGGGTGAAATTTTGTTTTCTCATAGGCGTTAGTTTTGCATAAAATGTATACCAAACTGTTCAGAGTAAGTAGAAGTTACTTTGAAGAGAGGTTATTGTGTTTAGAATAATAACTTTTCTATTGAATCACAAATACTTTGGCTGCCCGCATTCCTTTTTGTAGAAAATATCAAACTTCTTTTTCAAAACTATTTGATTATTGTGTGTTAAACATATTTCTTGAGGTACTCACAATGCTGAAACTTTACAAAACATGTACTACATTTTAAAACATTGCCAAATTTGCAAAATGAAAGTGAAAGTATAGCTGTCAGAATGATAAACTACTTCTATTTTTAAGACAAAAGGGCCATGATGGCCCTATATCGCTCACCTGGTTAAATGGTTACTATGAAGAATTAGTACAGTAAAATCATGTAAAAATCCTTTAGAAAATGTGAAAAGCACAAAACTTGGTACATAACTACCTTAGGGCAAAACATTACAAAAATGAGCATGAGACCCACTCCAAAAATATCAAATATGGCCGAAAAATCCAAGATGGCCACCATGTATGTATATGTTTTCAGAAATACCTAATATTATCTACAAAACTTATATGGACACTTACAGTCATCAGTACAATTAGCTAAAATCACCTCTCTGAATAAATTCAAACAAACAGAAAATACAGCTCTTCCGCCAAAAATGTTATCGGTAGTTTACGTGATCGAACAATATATTATAAATAATTTGGTCGGAACCTGACGATAGGTTCAGTTGGAGGATGGTGTTCATACTGTTTGAGTTTGAGCGAACGAAGTTTATCTGTAGAGTGTATTAGTAAATAAATGACATGACTGTGTTTCACTTTGTCATTAGTTTTCGCGACTCAGAACTTGTTAGTGTTGCTGTGTTCATTTAGATTTATTTACACTAAGAGAACTAATGACACTTAGTAGAACTATATAATTTATTTACTATGTTAGTGCGATAGACCATGTGACCATCCCTGGTCTTTCAGACCATCACTTCTTCGGGTTAAAGTTACTGCTGTTTGATCAGCGTAATCAAATTTACATTTGCAAGTTCCTGTAATGTTCTGTTTTTTTGTCAAATTGTGGCACATTTTTCCATAACAAAGGTTTTATAGTTTAATGTCATAATTATATAATGTTCAGTCTTTAATGCCCTGATCACTCTCAGACGAAGACCACGAAGACCGCACTGCGTCCTGAAAATTTCGACGCGGTAGGGACAGAGGTCAAATTCGAAAAATGTGCAGATCTCAAGTTCATACTGCGCAGTTACATCATCCTTGCCAGGTTCTCACTGCGTCTAACACGTTAGACTTAGACTAATTTTCTTATCACGCACATCTTCACGTCCCATGCGTTCTTATTACATTCTTAGTATGACCAGTCAGATTGCACCTCTTGCTTACCATGGGCTTATCACGTTCTCACTGCGTTCGTCGGCTCCTCAAAACTAATACGCCACGCGCCTCTTTTTTATTCCCTCTGCAAGTTATATTGTCTCCACATCTACACTCAACAAAAATCAAATTCAGTATACGTTAAACCGCACTCCCCCCACCCCATCCGGAAAGAAATAAGAGCACTCTTATAGAGAGGCCGTGGTGGAAAAAGGAAAGGCAGCGTGAAGGGTATACAAAGGTCCAGAAGTCTACTACAAGCTGCCAGTGTGATTATTTGTTAATTCCTGATGATGTGCGATCATACCCACTGCTGGTTGAAAATGAAGTGATGGGGAATTGGATCCGGTATTCATACCCAATTTTCAGAATCTGTAATGGACACGGTGAAAACCTGCTGCAAACGTGACATAGACATAGACTTGTTAAGCACCGAAAGAACGTATTGTTAACCCAATGCGATAGGTCGTAGTGAGAACTCCATTGACGTAGCAAGAACGCAATGACAACCCAGTGACAGCGCAATGAGAACGCCATGCAGTCTTTCCCGTCCGCCCCACGCTTGTACTACGTCCTACTAGGTTTTAGTTACGTCATTACTACGTTCTTATTAAGTTCTTACTGCTTCCTGATTCGACCACCTCCTCACTACTTTTGTTTTGAACATGTCCAAAGTTCGACCGCGTCCTCCACGCTCATGGAGAGCATATCATGTTCTTATCGGTGTCTGCTGTATTTCTTTTACATTGTACACGTAAGTTCTTTACTGCTTCGTGTCATTTTTTAAAATGTAGTGGGAACATGGCTAAGTGTGATGGGGTGGGGTTGGGGGTTGGTTGGGAGGGGGAGGTGGTACAAATTAGGAGCAAACTAATCCATTATTTCTTAAAAAAAGGTGTTCTAATATCTATTTCTGGACATTTTTACTGATATTAAAATATATTAGATAAGGACATATTATTAAATGTGAGTACTTGAGGATTTATCTAATGACCACGTGTATTCTGAACACAATTTTAATACCAATTTACTTGTTTTAACACAACAAATATTATATATTTACCATTTGTAAGGCTATGTCACTACCAATTAAGTGGTCCCATGTGAAATGTACACTGTCTTGTCAAACAAAACTAACCAGTACAACTTGCGCTTACCGGTGAATCAAGCTTTTAAATGCATTTTCTACACCTTCCTACAAACAAACTGTGATATTTCTTTGGTATAGATAGAGAATTTCTTCTTTACAAGAAAACATGTCAAGTAGCTGATCAACCATCTGTTCACACAAATATTAGGGTTATAGTGTGCATTCCTGCATTGTCTGCTCCACCTCTTGAACATACTAAAATGTTGCCCATTAGGTCTGGCACATATGAGGGTCAGGTGTACTAGCACTTTCCTAAGACTCCTTGTCAAGATAAATAAGGCTGCCCAGATTTATCTTTGATAAATTGGAACCTTTCTGGTAGTTTTTGCCTCAAGTACCAGTCTTGTACCAATAGCTCCTCAAGTGCATGTGCACACTAGATGAAGACTGTCGATAAAAGTGCAATTTGTCTAAAGTGCTGAAATGTTCTGCACTGCCTTATGCAAGTTAACTAAAGTTGTCTACAATCTCGTGCTTGTGTGTACTGACACGAGTATCTGACATGTACCTTATTTCAGATTTCAGCTCACTGTGCTGAGTAATATATTTCACAGAATAGTAACTAAGTGTTGTACGTGAAAGCAACATTAACATTTTAGCCTTGCTCTTCTTTGTTACACAGTTAGCATTTTATAATCGATGATTATGTGATCAATTCATTATGCAGATATTGTGACAGTGGGTGCATAATTATAGGAACGTTGTTTCATTTGATCCTACTAGCCCGTCGCCATAATCTATTCTTGCATTTCTAAGTCCCAATAGTTGTCGTACTTGGTGTCATAGGAACTTCAGTTTTATATAGAAACTAAGTTAATTGATCTTCGAATTCTCCATATAATCTACCATCTATATACAAGGTTCCATAAAGAAGTCTTTAGAATTTTAACTTTTGAAGTAATTGAAGAATGAAGAATCCACCATTTGCGAATGATGGACGGGCATACAGACGGAAATATTGATGTACAAAAGGAGAAAAGAAGATAACAATGATGTTTTCAATTTTTTCTCCTATCTATGTACAATTTCTCAAGAAACAATCTCTCCTAGTTTTGAAGAAATGCACGTTGACACTTTTCGTCATATTCGTGGACTATTTTGTTGCTCTGAACAAATTAAAATGACGTTGGCATTCTCCACATTGCCATCTATCCATGTACCACGTCACATGAAAAAATATGTTGCAGTTTTAAAGTTATTGCTGTATTCCTCTTTGCATGGCTGACGTATTGACATGCATAGTGGGCAACCCATAAGCCCCCTCTGGCTAAACACTTGTAGGGAAATAACAACAATGTTTTAATATGCTGCCACTGTACAAGTAAACAGATGTAAATCACATATAGTAAAACAAAACTAAAATATGAAAAAAAAAAAAAAACAGTTTTTGTTATGATGATATTAAACTGAGTTTTAAAGGCTAGATTTTAGCCGTTACCATGGAAACAGAAAGAAATTAATATCATTTAATGTGTTATTTTTGCTTTTGATTAAAATTTAAAATTTATCTCATCATATACATTTATATTTGGTGCATTTTGGGGATGAATGTAAATATAATTACCTTTCATTAGAATCTTGTAAGGTGAATATTGAGTTTTTCCAAAATGGCCGCCGTATCGGCCATCTTGATAGATATCAAATGGGACCAATGAAAAAAAAATGTTCTTTATGCTTTAATACAAAGCTGTGCCAATTTTGGTGCTTTTCCCATTTTTTGAAGTATTTTGGCATTTCCTGTTGCGAATCGATCGGACTAATTTGCCTTTAAGCTTGACCCAGGGGTTATGATTGAACAAACTTGGTAGAGATCCACTAGGCAATGCTACACACCAAATATCTAAGCGCTAGGCCTTCTGGTTTATTTTTAGAGATTTTTTGAAGATTTTCCGATGTACAATTAAAATTGTGTAAACATTGTCATGCACTCAGTCTGAATCTGAATCATATACTATGGTAGGTTTTCTACCTAAGTACGTTTCAATTTCTGAACCACTGGAAAAAATTTCATCCTCGGAAGACGATGATGATGAGGATGATGATGATGACGCTATGCTGCCAACTACGGATGAACGTATAGACAATAATATTTCTGAATCAGTGCTTGCACATGATGGTGCTGATATGCAAGAACATAATCCTAGGCAAGCACACGTGCAGGTGCATATTGCTGCACAGTTATCACAGCAGTCATGTTTTGGTAATAACGGAGAAGTTTTCTCAGCAAAGTTCTTTAACAGATAAGCTCTTCTGCATGTTGTAGTTTTAATAAAGTTATTCATTTCAACGAAAATATTTTGACTTAAAAGGCAGTATCTGTGTTTGATTAATACCGCTTTGCATTTTCTGTCTGGATCTCTTCCTGCTCTACCTGATTGCTAATAGTCACCTAGGTCATTTCCTGGACCAAAATGAACAGCGGTATGTACTTTTTTGACATCCATAACCGTACTAAATGATGTTGAACATAGGAACACGCGGATTTTTCCATCTATGCGTTGAAAAGAAGAACATACTGTTTTCTTTATTTTCTCATTGGTAGTTAAGTGAAACATGGCAAAAGTCTTGTTCCAGTAGCCATTCATGCTGTTATTTTCATATTTAGAATATTGCTTTTCAGCAAGACTTGTTTGGAGGTATTCAAAGACTTCATAAATATGTTTAATCTGTCTGAAAAGAACAATAATTCGAGGACAATTCTCGCCATATTTATCTAATAAATCACGAAGCCATTTAAAATTGCTACATGTGTCTTTGCTTCCAGTTTCAACTGAGTATTATATATTTTGCTTCTCTGGTGTTATCAAAATTTGCTTTGGATTTGACATACATACATGACTTGATAATTAGGTTTCGCAACTCTCCTTACTGATTATATGCAGGTGTGTAAACAGGGGTTTCTTTTTTCTTAGCCGTACCACTGAAATTGGAAACCAAATAGTTTTTGTACACATGAACTGCAGATTTAAAAAATGAAATCTGAATCTTGAACATAATTATAAGATATCACCATTGTTTTTAGGTAGTAATAATTCTGACGGCTTTGCTAGAAAATTATACATTAAAATGTACGAAATTATTAATAATGTTCACTTATATTTGCTGTTTTAGATATGAATATCTTATTTGTGCTTCCTATCTAAACTTTTATATATACCTCTGTACATCTATATCCATGTTTAAAGATAACAAATAAATACTGATTGATGTCTTTAAAATGTGTTCATTGGTTACAATTCAATTTGAAACAATATCATTTTAGTACTTACAATTGTTTGATGCAGTGAGCTTCATCAATATAGTCCTCAATGTGTCACCAAAGTCCTCCTTTGTCCAAGAAATGACTCTGGGCTAGCAAATATGATGTCAGCTTTTCCATTCCTGGTGTCATCTAGTGTTATGTCACATGTTTCTTGTAAATAAACCGCTTTAATGCCCTTTTTAAGCAAACTCTCTACTTGATATTGCATAAGAGCAACTAAAGGAGATACTACAATAACAGCTTTTCTTGCTAATAATCTATAAAGAAATGGTGCTATTTCAAAAGTCAAACTTTTCCCACTTCCTGTTGGTGCACAATAAAGAACATCATTTCCTTCCAAATATGCCTTAATTACACTTCTTTGATTAGGTCTCAAAACTTTATATTGTAAAACTTCTAATCCCTTTTCTATAGCTGAATCTATTGTTACAATATTCATTCTGCCTATGTCCAATCTGTTCAACATCATTCCATATATATCTATTATCATTCTTAAATATCATTCTTTTATATTTAAACAAATATTTTTTTGTACTATTGGCAATGCAAATCTTGCTGCTGACGATATTTACTTATTTATGTTCTAACATGTGAGTCAGTCTGTTGTTTATAAAACAGTAATTGACTTCTTATTTTATTATGCACTTAGCTGTTAGATAAGACTTACTAGTATCAAAGTAACATTATGCACTTCTAAATAGTGTAAACATATGCATCCATCTAACAAATATAAGATTATTTAATACGCTTTCATTCAAGTATTTTATATAATTATAATGGAAGACCTTTCTGATCTTTTGTGGTGTATGATTAAATAGCTAGACTCTTCCACAGGTAGATACTACATATTATCTGCATTCGCTAAAACAGATCAGAGTAACAGACTACTTAAATAGCCAGATAAAACAGTACACAGAGTTGAATCTCAGCACATGCAGACATGTGCTGGCCGCCTGTAAACTCAAGGCTGATTAAGATAACTATCCACACGAGAAATTTATTGAAGTGTGCCATACTTGTGATGGGTCAGCTAACGGTTTATCATGAGATATTGGTCACAAGCTCTGACCAGAGTTTACCAGACTAGATAATCAGAGCCAAGACTGATGAAGTCAGAATATATGAAAGAAATATTTAAAAAAAAAACAACAAAAAGATGATCTAGTCAGTAGCCAGACTAATGTCCACTAGGCAATGCTACATGTCAAATATCTAAGCTCTAGGGCGTCTGGTTTTTGAGAAGAATATTTTTTAAGATTTTCCTATGTAAAATCATATTACCCCCTCGGGCGGGGTCAATTTTGACCCCTAGGTTATGATTTGAACAAATTTGGTAGAGGTCCATTAGGGAATGCTTCACACAAAATATCTAAGCTCTAGGGCTTCTGGCTTTTGAGAAAAAAAAATATTTTTTTTTCCTTTATGTTGCCATGGCAACCAGAATTCTGCATGGAATTCAAATCTTTGAAAAAAATTGTAGAGCTTTACCCAAGGAACATTCCTCTGAAGTTTGGATGAAATTGGCCTAGCGGTTTAAGAGGAGATGTCGTTTAAAGTAAAAGTTTACGGACGGACAACGGACGACGGACGCCGGACGGTGAGTGATCACAATAGCTCACCCTGAGCCTTTGGCTCAGGTGAGCTAAAATGTATATGTTTACCATATTTTATTACTGGGAGTACCTAGATAAATATGTTACATACACAACCAAAGCAAAGTTAAAGAATAAATACTTTTGAAAAAGGAGTTTCATAATTTCTACAAAATAGAACATTGACAGTCAAGACTCAAAGTACTTGTAATATTATACAGAATATATATTCTCCTAAAAGCTTACCTTTGTATGAAGTATTTCCTACCTCCTCTGAACAATTCAGTATGTTGATTATAAATAATAATGGTGTATGAGGTATAAATTTCCAAAATCAAAATTCAATCGAGTGGTGGTCTCCAAACACTTTTGATGAAGCTTAATTGTTTTTCATATCTAAACTCTAATTAAAGTGTCGATATTAGGAAGAATAAAGATGGTTGAATTTTTTCGAGAAAACTGAAACAAAATCTAGCTTTGTAGATTTCAGAAAAAGGCATTTACTTGACAGACAGTTACAATATAAAAGAATTGAATGAAAAAGCAACCTATGTTTGAAGTGTTGGTATTTGGAAGGTGTCGGATTTATTCAATATTCAATCTTACTCCAGTTTGTTATTGTTTTCTCGTTTTTCAATGCACATGCTATCTAGTTTAACATATTCCTATTAGTAATGTTTTATAATTTACCCCATATTCACACTTGGGCTTCGTTCTTTTTTTAATTTTCAACCTTATGTATGGAGAAATAAAATGAGGTCAACTAAATCAAGACTATTTCAGGACTGTACTTTTGATGTCTATATGCTGTGTATTAATGTTATTGTTTTGACATAACATATCAAAATACAAGTTATGTACATTTTTGTGAATGGCTTGATCATATGTGGTTTTACATAGATCTTAGCATTTTTCCAAAGTCAGTGATTGTTGCTATTTTGTTGTTTGTTGTCTTATAATGTTAAATGTTTATGTGCTCAAATTTATAATGTTCAAAGAGGCTAAATCTACACCAACCTAAATAGACAAACAACAAGCATTCTTTAATTATAAAAATGCCTTTAGTTCAGATATGGTTAGGATATATATATATTATTATATTTTAACTTACACTGTAGCGTATTATATGTTTGTCAATTTCCCTTTCAATTATGTGCTTCGTTTTTTACAGGTGTGTGCTTATATATGCTAGATTACAGTACATATATATGCAAGTTTGTTTTAATCATAAAAACAGGTCTGTTGCAAAATTAGTCGGGAACAAATGCTGTGTTTTTATATTGAATTATACCATAGTATACCATACTGTAAATCTACATTACTTGTATGTTTTTATTGGTTCAGCCCTACTTAAGTTTTGTTAGTGGGTTACAGTATTCCAGAAAATATCAACCAACCCATGTGGAAGGAGAAAATTACCCTTTATCTGTAAATCTCCCACCCCTCGGCCTCCTCGTTCCCCTAAAACTGTTTCCGGTGGGTTGATTTTTCTGGATTAGATATCTACTTATCTACTATCTAGATTTCTACATCGTTGGGAATCGAGTAAATTAACGGCATTATCGGATATCTTTTTAAATTACTGTGGTAGATCCTACATATATTTATGAAATCCCTATTTAAAATCCTATCTCAGCCATCCTAATCCAACTTCCGTAAAAATGTGAGACACAATGTCATTAGGTTCTCTGGAATTTGAAATGAAGAACCCGTTTTTTTTATGCCCGGTTTTCAATGCACTTTCATATTCAACCGGGTACCATACCAAATCTGACCAATCAAAATAGATTAAAATTTGAAATGTCTCAGAACGTGCCAGCAGTTTTACGTCATGAAAAGCATGGCTTATTACGTAATGGAAAGTTACCGACCATATGTGTATAGTGATACAGAAACCATCGGCGTAGCGCCCTGTAGGCCATACACTTTTCCAGCAAAAATCTTAAAATGCGATAAAAGCGAGACTTAATTAATAGACTTCATGACTTAAATGATATAAACCAACATCTGAATGATGCGTAAAAGATATTTTAAAATTAAGCAGTTCTTATCAAAACAACCCCGCAATTATGTTCATTATATACTTCTCGAAAATGGCTCTTGCATCAAGCCCGGATTTACAGCGGTTCGCAGGAACATGTCATTTTCTCCAAGTTAACTCGCATATAATGCCTAATTTTCAGTTTTGATCCAGATAATATCTTAAATAGCCTAAAGATACACCATTCTACTTCTAGGATTCCAAATGAATCGGAGCCTTCCCGTATTTATCCCACCCGCTTCTGGATACTCAGATTCTAACAAGGCTGCCGCGGACGATCCGGCCGATTCGGCCATGGGAGTGGCCGGACCGGTTTGTTTTGGCCGAGTATGATATCGCCGTAATCGGCCGTACCATTTTTTTCCGCATTGAATTTCATCTTTTGGTTTGATTAAAACTACCGCAACTTGGCGAATACGAGCGGTGGACGTAGTTACCAAACCAAGATAAAAAGAAATCTGGTATACAGTACATTTCGCGTAACCAAAAAGATAAAATAAAACACAAGAAAATCATGAACATTTTCAAGTATATCTTACGTCCGGTGTAACATTAAATATTGACCCTGTTGAAAATTGATCCCATTGATGAAAATCTAATGTTGAAATGTTGGGGGGGGGGGGGGTCGATTCTCATCGTTGAAAAAGTACATTTTGATCAAAATTTAATGCTGAAATCTTAACGGTGTCAATTTTCAACGTTAAAAAAAGGACCCATTGTGTCTATTTTCAACGGGGTCAGTATTTAATGTCACACCGGATGACCATCTTTGAAGTGTTCTCACATTAATTGTGTAATAAATCTCAGAATGTTTGTGTGATAAATCATACAATTGAGCAGAATTTTTTGACCACAATGACTGGCCTAGGGAGAAGGGCGGAAATTGGAAAGCACAGGCTACCTCCCGTCAGCTCGGATGTTCCTTTGCCTTATACAATCGGGTTATTTTAATAGTAGCTCGAAAGGGTATTCGGCTCGATTGGATTTTTGTTAGATCGTATCTCACGAGGCGGATCTAGCTACTGTTATAATGACCCTTTCATTATATGCCTCAACCTTTTGGTTTGTTGCTTTGTTATTGCAAGAAATCTTCAAAGGTTAATGAATGTTATAATGGAACTTAGTGAAGTTTTATGAACACTATTTATAGAGCTGTGTCAGGTCATGCACATAATGACATTACTGAAAGTTGTCCGGTGACATACAATACAAAACGTACAATACGATTTTTTTTCTGACTGTTCATATTTACTTGTGAAATACAAGCAGACTTTTTTTTACAGAATTTATGTACAGTATGTATATAATAAATTTTTGTATGCAATAACATATCAACTAATATTAGATCTAAAAGTTTTTGCAAAGTGGTAAACGAAGCGATTCGTAAGAGGTAAAGAAAACATGTAACAATGGCCTGAAAAGTATGTTAATGGAATCAATTTTGCGAACGTCCAGTACATGTATCTATTAACAAATTGGACTGCTTACCAATGTTACTATGAGTACACTGTTAAAAACAACACACACACACAAAACCAAACAACAACAAAAAAACGCGAGGTAATATTGCTGTCATGTCATCTCGTGTAACTTTGCCTTACATTTACATCGAAAAATGCTGAATCGGGAGCGGCGAGGGCTGCGGTGGTCTATGGTGGCATCGTTGTTAATAAAAAAGGAGACACCTCCGACGATGCCATTCCTCCAGTTGTAATTTTTACCTGATGATACATTCATGATATAATATCAAAAACTTTACAATAAAAAAGGAAAGAATACAGGTCTTCGGTATATTATAACATTGAATTTATGACACTCTTTGAATATAATTGATAAAATGCTTGGCGGAGCCTCACATTTGATTACTTTATTCAACACGTTTAATAAACATGGCACGAATAGGTCTTATATATGCAGACGTTGACAATAAAGCAGGATTATACATCATAAATTAAGTTAGTGCAATTTGAATTTTCCAAAGGTTTAATGACTGTAGAAGTTTAAATTTTCTACTTAAAAGCATGATGTTGACGAGTCCTATGCTTTTCAGTCTTCTACAATCGAGGTCTCTTATGGACAATTCTTTTTAATCGCTGTTTCCACACCATACTTAACTTAGCTTCGTCATTTCATTTATGCCATTTATTTTGCTCAAGTACCGAAATAAATCAAGCTAGTCAAAATCTAAGAAACTGACTTAAATTTTGAATTCGTTTTCGTTGCCGTTAGAAAATTATATTTAAAACTTTAATACATTTTCGAGGCGGCATATTTTGAGCAAGTTAGTAGATCTATATCGCAACTGAAATTTTCAAAATGAGGAAGACCGTGCTAGATCTAGTATTCTAATTTGCTTGTCTCTGTTCAAACACGCTTACGCTAGAATGACGTCACTTAACGTGCGGTGACGTCAAAGATTTTGTCGCGACCAAAAAAGAGCGCTACTATATTTTTTTTACTGTTTTAGATTAAAGGCATATTAGAATAGAAATAATTTATAGCAAAACCGTGTTTCAACACTATTTATACACTCGGGTGTGGTAATTCGTCGTACAAATAATTTCACTCGGGCCGCGCCCTCGTGAAATTATTACGCCAGACGTATAAACACCCATCGTGCATAAGTAGTGTTAAAGCACTCTTTTGCTATGAATTATTTCTTAATTGAATTTGGTGTATACCATGATCGTAAAATTCAGTTATTAAATAGATCTAAATCAAACATGAATTTGAATTCATGTAGATTTACAACTGAAAGATGAAAGTCTAACATTTTCGGCATGCACAAATTTCTATTCATTCGGCAATTTTTAAAAATTGACCAATACTTAGTACGTATTACAGCTTTCTCCAATTGTAAAGCAAGCTCGATATTTACGTTGTTGAAAATTTGAAATGTGCGAAATTAAATTCAATGCAAAATTGAAATTCTACCAGTTCGATTTTTCGATTTCGTGCTAGTTCAACATTCATTGCTATCTTTAAACTTAATCTATCTTCGAAAAACAATCCGTTGAGTAATATGTTGTTTTTTTTTGGCTTGGAACTTCAGATTAAAACCAATGATTTTGATAGACATTTCGTAACATGATCTAACGGAACTTAATTACAACCTGTCGCAATTAGCTTAGATGGAAATGAAAAGTTTAATGCAGAGAAGTTGAGACAGATATTTTATTTGCGTTACTGTAAAGAAATTTAATAACAACATCAAAGGGGTTGGAATGAGGTAGCGGCCTCTGTGGTCAAATTTAACAAGGAATGAGGGTCCGGGGAAGGGGAGTTCTCCTCTCAAATTACTGGTTCTTTGTCCATTATCTCCATTTTTGTGGAATTCAAGTTAAGTTTAATTATTCCATTAATTGAAGGTTGTTGATTTCTGCGCACAATACATTTTCGTTAATATTTAGAATATAAAAGTGGTCCAGAATATAAACCTGTATTAACATTCATATGAACGCTATTTTTTAATAGGAAACTTCTACAAAAGTTCTATAGGACCTTCTTCAATGTGAACACAAGAATTAAATTCCTGAAGCACATTGAATAAAAGGGCAGTTCATTTTAACAAATTTAAAAATGGTTAAATCAATGATACCTAACAATTTATAAATAATACAATCTGTAAAAAGTTCCCTTGGAAGCATAGAATGCAACCAAAAAAGAATAATAGCTTGTTAATAATTAAATCAACCTTATAGATCTTATATGATGTAAAATGTTTCAATAGGGTTAAACAATGCAATTGCAATGGTAAGTTACCGGTAAATGGAGCAGTGACAAACGTTGAAACATTATCCTAGTTCATCAACATGGGTCATCATGGTTGGTTGACAGCAACCATTAGCAGTGCGAAAACAGTGATCATTCAAATATAGCGCGTGAAATTTAAGGATTTATTGAATCACTTTCTAATTCAGTACCTTTGATACTAAGTTTATTTCCTAACGAGATTAAAATAGAACTCAAAGTTAAAAGTTTTGATGAAATGACTTTTTACCAATTTGTCTTTTTACATTGAATACACGGTAGCTTATCTATCGGTGAAAGAATGTATATGCTTAAGGATTTACAGTAAGTCATGCCTAGATTTCTCAGTAGCGAATGAGTCATGCCTGCATGGCTAAGCAGCTGGTGAGTCATGCCTGCATGGCTCATTTGCTAGTGAGTCGTGCCTGCATGGCTTAGTAGACTGGGTCATGCCTGCATGGCTCATTTGCTAGTGAGTCATGCCTGCATGCTTCAGAAGAATGAGTCATGCCTGCATGGCTCAACAGGTAACGAGTCAGGAGGCAGCATCACTCACTGCTGTTATATTTCTTTCCAACCCGGATGTATGTAGCTAAACTTGTGTTCACACAATGAATAAGAATAATGACATAACAGCATTTATTTCATAGGAATACAAAAAATATGTACATAACGTCAAAAATTAAATTGAAAACAAAAGTAAACAGTTTCTTTTTGTTTAAAAAAAGCATATTCCGAGTCCACATAATTCCCTGTTCCATTTGTTTCTCTTTACATTTTTAAATAAAATCATACAAATTCCATGGGAATTATGAAAAAAGTTTACTCTGGAAAAAGTAGACATTAAGTTTTCATTTCTTGGAATATCCGGTAAAGCTCGTATCTCCGACTCATGGAAAATAAAACTCGTAAGAAAACCTTGTTTAACCTTCCCCATTGCAAACCAAGTATGAACGTGCATATAATACAAAACATAACTCATAATGAATAGTCTTGTTCAAAACAAATTGTAAAGTTATCTCCTTTAAAAAATTTTTTTTTTCATCTCTGGAAAAATGGCCAAAACTGAGTTACGAGGTTTTCTAAGAAAAGCGACGATATCTCATAATTTAAAGGGAATTCCTATAGTTTTTTATGCGCATCTTTCTGCGCAACCGACACTTTCTATGGAAAACTGAACTGAAGTCAACATTTGTTGAAACATGTTACAGACAATCTTAAATATGAGGAATTTTGAATGAAATAACATTTTTGATAAGTTATATCAGTAATCAAATGTTGATACTGGTTTATGTTGTATTGACAAGTATCATGCCTGACAGGTATCTTGCTATTTTTGTGGTTGTGTTTTCACATCGCATTTTAGTACAAAGACAGTGTTGTTCATATAATGTAAGATAATTGACTTAGTACTGATAAGACAATATCACCTTTCAGATTATTTAGTATTCAATTATAGAAAGAATTAAGAATTTTTAAAACTTTTTTTAACTTTAAGTAGACATACATGTACTAAATTTGGCCAGGTTCGCGCCATTTCCGTCCGAACAGGTGTTGTATTCTAGGGGTCTTAACATAAAATTTAGCCTGGTGACCCATACATTTTTAGCCATTTTTATGCTCACAATACAATTATCTATTCACAAGAAGAAAAGAAAAAAATCTATGAAAGAGTTTTTTTCAAAATTAAAAAAAAAAATTCTTCACTATGGGTATTTTTCATTTAAAAAGTTCACAAAAGTAAATATGAAACAATATTTTTTTCATTTGTACCCATTATTGTAAGGATAGAGTATTACAAATATGACTATGATATCAAATAAGTATATAATAAAATCTGTAAAAAGAAAAAACCGTATTGTGCTGCCTGGATGTATTTTTTGATTGGTATTTATAAAAAAGCAGAAAATTATGAAAATGTTGAAAAATCGCTGGCAGTTTCTGCAACAGTGGGTGTGTTCAAAACAATTTTTCACAAAAACAAGCCTGGTGACCTATTGTTTTTATTTGTTCATTGTTTTCAGCACAAATTTTCCTATCATATATGTGAATTTAAAAAAAAATCTATGAAAGGAAAAAAATCTATAGGAATTCTCTTTAAGCCTAACTCCTCTTTGTTACGCAGAATTATTATTACATAATCATATTAGTAGTATAAGAAATACCGCTTTTGACACAGTTTGACCTTATTTTGACCCTAACCCTTAACCTAAACTGACCATTGTTGATCAATAAAAGAAACACAGATTTTGACAAACTACTATGAACATCTTTGGTTTGATGGGAGCTGGAAGCTCACACAAAATTAAAAAAAAAAAAAAAACACAGGTTTTGAACCCAGTGAAAAAAATTAAAAGTTTTAAATACATAATATAAATGAGTTTACAGAATAAAATATATTGTTTGAAAGAAAAAAAAAAATACTGATAATATAAATCCTCATTATGTTACAGCAAAAAACGGGAGAAAAATGATAATTGCTACCTGTTGATCTTGTGGAAGAATGAAATCACAGTTTGTTAAAAGTACAGGAGGTAATATAGATATTCATAAAACAATGTTACCTTTATTACCTAAGAAAGGTTTAACACTCCCAGGATATAACTATTGTGGACAGGAAATCCTTTAGATAATGGACCTCCTGTTAATAAACTGGACGAAGTATGCATGGACCATGACTTCTGCTATGACAGTGGTGTAAAAAAGGTATATGTGACAAGCAAATGCTTTCCAACTTAAATAACACTCAATCAAAAACATTTGGAGAAAAGATTGCAAAACATTTAGTTGTAAAACCAGCAATTTAAACGAAATACAAACTTGGACTTGGACGTAGGTACTCGGGAGCTGGAAGCTCACTCGGAAAAAAAGTAAAAAAGAAACGGGAAAAGGGGGTAAATACAAGCTCAGTCAAAAAGACCCCCGAAATAACATGGAGTAATGAATTAGCAGAAGAATTACATAAACCAGTTAAACGATTTTTTTTTAAACGAAGAGTGATAGTTAGTGATATTGATGATACTTGGTCTGCTGATTTAGTTGATATGCAAGCTTTTTCAAAATATAATAAAGGTGAAAAGCATTTATTAACCGTTATTGAAATATTAAGCAAATATGCTTGGGTTATTCCATTGAAGAATAAAACTGGAGAATCTGTTACTGAAGCATTTGAAAAAATAGTTTTAGAAGGTAAAACACCTACAAATTTATGGGTAGATGAAGAAAATATTTTTATAATAAAAAGTTTGAATCATTTTTGAATAAAAAGACAGATTAACATGTATCATAACTTTAATGAAGGAAAAGCTGTAGTGATCGAAAAATTTAATAGAAGTTTAAAAAGAATAATGTGAAACATTTTACAACAAATTATACTTACACTTATTTAGATAATTTGCAGGATATGGTTGACAAATATAACAAAAGAAAACATTATAGTATAAAAATGACACAGACTCAAGCCAGTAAAAACTTTAAAATATGTACTGTTTACTTTAATTTATATGGTAATTTAAAGATACCAAAGAGTAAACCAAAGTTTAAAATTGGTAATCAGGTTCGCTTAACCAAACTCAAACGACATTTTGATAAAGGATATACACCAAACTGGACAGAGGAAAAATTTATAATTTATGAAATTAATAACACAAATTCGAGAACATACACTATAAAAGATTTGAATAATGAAAAAATTCAGGGTTCATTTTATGAGCAAGAAGTTTTACCTACCAAACAAGAGATTTTTAGACTAGAAAAAGTTATTAGACGAGTCTAAAAGAAAAAACAAGCTTTAGTGAAATGGAAAGGTTATAGTGAAAAATTTAATAGTTGGGTTCCCGAATCTTCGATTCGTTAAGAAACCTATGATTTTGTTCCGTTTAGAGAATTAGAATAAATTTAATATTTAAATTAAATTTTAAAAATATATTATATAAATTAGTAATAAAAATCTAATTTCTAATGAAAAAGAAATAAAAACAATAGATCAATTAATAAACCACTTGACTAAACTTGCTGCTGCTTACAGAAAAAGTTATAGATTTTGTGGAAGAGTAAATGCAGGATTACAAATTACAGCAGGTATCTTTGGTTGCTCAACTACATTAGTACTTGTTCCTGCTATTCCTATATTTGTGGCATTTGCTGGCGCTGTTCCATCAATAATTACTATATATTTATTAAAAGTCTAAAAGTTGAAGACAAGAAAAATATTTTAAAATTACATCATCATAAAATAAAACGACTAATAACAAAGACAAAACTTGGAATATTAGATGATGAAGAAGGTGAGAAAAAATGTTATTTTAAAATACTGTAAGTACTTTCTGAAATGCAGAAAGAAGAAAACTATTCAATGCCTCTTGAAATGCATATAAAAGGAAATTAAACTTAACGGATATAAAAATAAAAAAAGTAGAAGAGTTGTATTAAATATAGATTATTGAATTATTTTCTCGTGCGTTTTTTAAAGATTTTTTTCTATAAGTATAAAATATATATGGTTAATAGAAAGGTAGATAGAATGATTATGCCAAAATTATCTAGCACTTTAGGAGAAATAACAAATGAAGATAGAAATTCATATAAAAAGTACTAAAAAGAAGAAACGTTATTAAATCAAAACTTGATCAAATAGTAGCGATGATTATAAAAGACATGTGATTGATAAATTACAAAATGTTATAGAGCCTTATCTTTTAAAAAAGAATATAAATTTATTTGAATGGGATTGTGGTTGTTTATTAACAGAAGAGCAAAATAATGTAAGATTATGTGCTTGTTCCAGACCAAATAATATTCAAAACAACCCTAAAAGAGTTATTGCAACCGATTGTGACACTAATGAAGACAAAAAAATATATGGAAGCACTTACGCAGCATCTAAAGACCTTGATATAAATTCTGGGTTAATAAAAATGTGCTGTGAAAGGGGAAAAACGACTAAACAGTAGAAATTCGAAAACATATGGGAGAAAGTATAAATTTTAATATTTTATTTCTTCTTAAACTTTATTTTTTTTTTTTTTTTTTTTTTTTTCTTTTTGTTTTGTTTTTTTTTGGCTTAACGACTTTTTTCTCAGTATAATATATAGATGGCTGTTAGAGAAATTGAGAGGTCTATAAAACAATATATTAAGAAATTAAAATTACATATAGGCAAGATCCAAAATATCACTTATATTTAAATATAGAAGACTCATTTGATATTATTAAATCTGAACTTAAAGCTTTAAAAGGTATAAAAATAAATGTTGTTTTAACAATAACTTTTACAAAAATGGAAAAGAGATACAATATATAAATCAGCTTATATCCATTCAAAGGTTTTAATTATTATTAATACAGACAAGATAAAAAAAATCACTTTACGTCAAGCTTTTGATGAAATAATAAATAGGATTGGTAATTGGATTTCAGAAGGAAGCGGCTGGAGAATAGAATCAGTTGATGCTCATTATATAAATATATATAAATATACACCGCTGAATGCTTCTAGTTACTTAGAATTACCAAAGCAATTACAACATCCCATGAAAGGATTAATAAATATAAAGAATGATGATAACGAATGTTTTAGATGGTGTCATTTAGCTTACAAATATCCTGTTGAAAAAGATCCTCAAAGAGTTTCAAACTATAAAAATCATATAGAAAAACTCAATTATAAAGGAATAAAATTTCCTGTAACATTAAATCAAATACCTAAAATAGAAACTCAGAATGATATTTCATTTAATATATTTGGTTATGAAGATAATAATGTTTATCCATTGTACATTTCAAAATATCAATATGAAGAACACTGTGACATGCTGTTAATTAATAATGATAAGATAACACATTATGTTTGGATAAAAGACTTTAATAGATTAATGTTTAACAAAATAAAATATGAAGAACACTGTGACATGTTGTTAATCTGTAATAACAAAAAAAAACACACATTATGTTTGGATAAAAGACTTTAATAGATAAATGTTTGGTAAAACCAAAGATCAACATAAAAACATTTTTGCAAATCATGTTTACACAATTGTTCTCAAGAAAGAATATTAAATGAACATATACCAACTTGTTTAGCTATTAATGGTGTTCAAACTGTAAAAATGCCAAAAGAGGAAGTAAAATACATTTTAAAAAATATCATAAAGGCTTAACCGTACCTTTTTAATTTATGCTGATTTTGAATCAATAACTAGAAAAATATCTACAGCTTTACCATCACCTGAATCTTCATTTACTGAACCATATCAAAAACATTTAGAATGTGGTTACGGTTATAAAGTTGTTTGTTGTTATGACGATGAGCTAAAGCTCTTGCCCGGCGGACATCAATATACTAAACCAACACAAGTTTACTGAGGTTTTAATGCAGTTTATAAGTTTATTGAAAAAATGCTCGAGGAAGAAGAGTATTGTAAGGAAATATTTAATGAAAACATTAACAAAGATCTGAAAATGTCTAAAAAAGAGGAAGCTTGATTTCAAAAACAAACTTCTTGTCATATTTGTGGAAAAGAATATAAGGAAAATGAAAATCCAGTACGAGTTGAAAAACAAAGTTTTTCGAAAGAACAAAAGTTCTGAGATCATTGTCATATAACAGGAAAGTTTAGAGGAAGTGCTCATTCAGAATGTAATATTAATTTTAGACTAACACACAAAATTCCTGTTATTTTTCATAACTTAAGAGGTTATGATGGTCATTTTATTATGCAACAAATAGGAAAATTTAAAAAAAGAAATTTATGTTATTTCTAATAATATGGAAATATATATGGCATTTATGGTAGATGATTTGATTTTTATAGATAGTTTTCAATTTATGTCTCAACCGTTGGATAACTTTGTAAGAAATATTCCAGAATTTAAGTACACTTCTCAAGAATTTAGTGAAGGTAAACTTGAATTATTAAAAACAAAAGGTATTTATCCATATGATTACATGGATTCATTTGAAAAATTCAAAGAAACAATATTTCCTCCTAAAAAAGAGTTTTATTCAATTTTAAACGAAACGCATGTACCAGACAATGAATATGAGCATGCTAAAAATGTTTGGAATACATTTAAAATAAAAAAAAAAACAATGGGATAATATCATGATCTATATTTAAAAAATGACTTCTTACTGTTAGCTGATGTTTTTGAAAATTTTAGAAAACTATGTTTGGAATATTATAAACTTGACCCGTGCCATTACTTTGGTAGGCCTGGTTTAGCTTGGGATGCAATGTTAAAAATGACTGGAATAAATCTGGATTTAATAGCTGGTATTGATATGTATCTTTTTATTGAAAAAGGACTGAGAGGAGGAATAAGTTATATAGCTAATCGTTACAGTAAAGCAAAAGATAAATATATGAAAAACTATAATCCAAAATTTAAATCTAAATACATTATGTACGCCAATAATCTTTACGGTTGGGCCATGTGCCAAACTTTGCCCTCTTGAAATTTTAAATGGGTGACTTTAAAACAATATAAAAACTTAATTGCAAAAGGTAAAACTAACTTTATAATTTAATGTGATCTTGAATATCCAAAAGAATTGCATGCTCTTCACAATAATTATCTCCTGAAAATATACTCATTCAAGATCAATGGCTTTCAAATTATAGTAGAAATATTAAAAATAATTTGAAATAGGAAAAAGTAATGTAAAACAATTAGTTCCAACTTTAATGAAAAAAGAAAAGAAACAGAACTATGTTGTTCATTTTAAAACTCTTGAACTGTATACACAATTAGGATTAAAAGTAACAAAAATACACAGACTATTAACTTTTGATGAAAGTCCTTGGTTAAAAGAATATATTGATTTTAATACTAAAAAAAGATCCAAAGCAACAAGTTCTTTTGAAAAAGAATTTTTTAAACTCATGAACAACTCTGTATTCGGTAAGACGATGGAGAATATACGCAAAATAATTAAAATTAAAATAACACATAAAGAAAATCTTTTATTGAAGTATATAGCAAAACCTTCATTTGTTAGTTCAACAATGTTTAATAAGAATTTGTTTGGTATTCATTGAATAAAAGGAAGTTTATTATTAAACAGACCTTGTTATGTTGGAATGTGTATCCTTGATTTATCAAAATATTTAATGTATGATTTTCATTATAATTACATTAAGGAGAAGTATAAAGATTCAGCAAAGCTTTCATTCACTGACACTGATTCATTATGTTATGAAAGAAATACTGAAGATGCATATGAGGTTCTTTATGAAGATTCAGAACTGTTTGATAATAGTGATTATGATAGTAATTCAGTGTTTTATTTTGATTACAACATAAAAGTAATTGGAAAATTCAAAGATGGGCTGCCGGTATTCCTATTGTTGAATTTGTTGGATTAAGAATTAAAATGTATTCATATTTATTAGAAAATGAAGTTAACATTAAAAAACGTAAAGGAATAAAAAAACATATTGTAAAGAAAACAATAGTTCATGAAAATTACAAAGATACCTTATTTAATTCAACCCAGAGTAACCATACTTTTAAAGTTATTCGTTCTGATAAGTACAATATTTCTAGTTGTGTTATTAATAAAACGTCTTTAACATGTTAAGACGATAAAATATATATTCTTGATAATGGTATTAATACATTAGCTTATGGAGCTTCAACTCCTTATGAGCTTTAGCTCAGCTTGGTCACAGAACCATAAATTGTTAATTGAATATTCATAACGTTTAAACCATCTATATAAATAACTTTATTCATTTTAAGTTGATTAGCATAATTAATAGAAATAGATTCATTTTTTTTTTCTGTTATTTTTGGCATAATATCTTTGAAGAATTTTATTTTCTTTGTTTCTTAATTCAAATTTAACATCTCCTTTATCTAATTCAATTGCATCTAAAAGAATAATTAAAATGCAATTTTGTTTTATTGTTACATTATTACCATTTGAACTAAAGCAGGGCTAGCATTACCGACTTTCTATTGAAATAATCGAGCAACATCTTCTGTTGCAGATATTAAAAACAAAGGAGTTTTTTTTTACTATTTGTCTTTCTATCTTTCTATTTTACTTACTTTTTCATTTATATTATTGAATATTCCCATTATATAAAATGGAAATAAATGGAAATAAATCAATTGGCCTGATAAAATCTAACATAACTTCCTGGTTCTACAGTAAATTTAGTAGAAAATCCAGGTGGTAATAGTATGTCTGAATCTGGCAAAATGGTAAACCACATTCCTTTGCTTAAGTTAATTTCAATTTTTTTCTTGAAAACAAATGTTGTATTTTTAACCTCAGATACTATATGCTCTTGTCCGTTTGTGTGACCACCCAGCCATCTAAAAATGAAACGATCTATTTTTTATCAGAGTGTTCAATGATAATATTCATTTCAATTATATAATCCACATCTTGTTGAATTTCAAATCTAACCCCATCATTTTTAATAAAACTTTTATAATCTATAATCTTATTAACTCGTATTCAAAATAATGCAAAAACATTCTGGGTTTCTAATGCCTGTCGTAACTGCTTATCTTCAATAAATTATAATCTTGCACCAAGAATCGTTACATGTACTTGTCTGCTATTGCAATATTCAAAAAAGAAATAGTTCACGTCTTACCTTTTCTAGTTCTACTTTTATTGCTTTATATTTATTTTCATGTTCAAGAATTACTTCAGCCAAATCATCAACTCGTTTTGTTGTAGCAACTTCAGAAGCAGACAAATTGTCAACAGTATTTTTTTTTGTTTTAGCTAATCGTGTTTCTTATTTTATAAAAGCATTTCTTACTTTTTGTAATTGCTTCTGCATTAGTGGTAATTGCTGCAGCATTATAGGTAAATAATGCTCCTTGTTTGAACTGGCTTCTCAACTGCAAAGTCCAGATCATTTTTATTTTTTTTCAATTTTAGCATTAAATTCGTTAATATCTTTTTGTAATATTTTTGTAATTGTAATTAATTCCGCGTACTTTATATTGTGAAGAGTATCGACAGTGCTTATCCAGTTTTGAAGTTGTTTCTTCAAATTTTCTAAGTTAGAATTTCAGTTAGAATTAAACTAATTTTTAAGGTTATCTAATGCTGTGTCATGATCATCACCTCTTTGTGAAGCTGCCTTTTAAGTTCTGATTTATATCGTGCAAATTTATTTGAAAATATGTCTAACAAATTTTGATACTTTTTTGTAAAAGCTGTATTTAGTTTATATATTTCTGTTCTTACTTCTAACTGATCCATATTTTGTAACTTTTTCTCAGCTTCAATAATCTTGTCTTTTCATTTTTCATGTTCAAACATACTATCTTTTAATTCCTGAACTTGATTGTATAACATTTCAAAATTGGTTCTGAATGCTTCTTTTATCTGACTATCTCTCAAATCAGATTTCTCTTCAAGTTCTTTAATAGAATCAACCACAGCTTTCATTTCCTCTTCAAGTTTACCTTGTAATTGAACTATTAATAATGATTTTTTTAAAGTCTTTTTCTAATTCTTCAGTATTCTATACTTCTTCTTCTAATGTCTGTTTTATATTTTCGATGTCTTCAAGATTATAATCTTCTATTACACTTTGATTTTTTTTAAACACAAATCGTCTCGAAACTGCATCACCGGCTTTACCTGGATTTCCTAGGTTGATTATTCCATTACCTCCCAAATCTAATGGTCTGTTTATTGTGTTATCAATTTCCTTATTTTTATGAAGGTATGAGTCCATATCCTTTTTAAGCTTTTTGAATTGTTTTCTAGTGGCATAATAACTTAAATCAATATCAAATTTAACTTTACTTATACTGTCGGGTTCACTTATTTGTTTAAATCATTAAAAATTCCCATTATATAGTTATCATATAATTCCCGTAAACTTTTTTCTTAAAAACTTCCTTGGTTTGTCAACATATAAGAAATCATATTTTTTGTTTTGTTGCATTAGCAAAGGAATCACGATTAATATTTTGTTCATTACAAATCATATCATTTTCCTTTTTACATGAGCTTTCAAACAAAATATAGTGCGAACAGTTAATTCTAACATCTTTTGATGTTTTATAGTAAGACTGACTTAAATAAATAACAGAACAGTTTTTGTGACGTCCTTGAATAAAATATTTTGTTATTTCATTTTAAAACTTTTTTTCTTCACATATAAAATCATCAAATATTACTACTCTTTGTTTCTCTGATTCAAGATCATTAACGTCAATTATTTCTTTATTATAATATTCAAGTATTTTAACATTCTAAAACAAGAATCTGGCATGAAAGGATATTGCTCAATTTGCTTAAAGTTAATAGATTTATCACTTTTTGTATCATAATTAGGAATTCCCATTATATAATAATATTACATTATCTTACATTATTATATAAATGCTAGCAAAACGTAAAGAAATGAGAGAAATAAACAACCTAGTTGAACAAAAAGTAAGAGCTAAAAGAGAAGAAAAAATGGGAGAAAAATAAGAAAAGCTACTGGTCGAGAAATGTATAGTGAAATTCATAAACCAATCACAGATGGAATAGAAAGTCAAAAAAGAAGAATTGAGTCAGTTAAAAGCATTGCCTGGAATCAGAGAACAATTAGCGTTACTTCCAAGAAGGTTTGTTGATATAATACAAGAAGTAGAACAACAACGAGAACTGACAAAGCTATTGGATGAACCACTCCCGGAAGAATTACAACAACCATTATAACCACCATTACCACAAAAACTAGACGACAAATTGATTGATAAAATACTAGAAGAATATGGTGAAAGAAAAAGGATGAGAATAACCGAAAAAGCGGTTCCAACAATTGATATAATTAAAGAATCTGACCCAGCATACGAAACAACTGATGAATCAGATGAATCAGAAGAATTGGGGGCATATGAGTTGGACCTAGAGTGAGGTGTTAATTTGGACATATTAGATAAAAAATATATTACACAGCAAAAAGATTTTAACTTAGTTCGCAGAAAAGAAATAACTGAAAAGGGTATAGAAGATATTATAGTAAAAGCAGAAGAAGATATAAAAAAACCTAAACGCTAAAATAATGGAAAACAAAATAAGAAAAATCCTACAAAAGTTGATCTGGAAGAAATAAAAGATTTAAGAGGTAAAGCAAATAATTTGACGAACAATAAAGGTTCGCTCAATGATATTAGTACTAAAACAAAAAAGTATAAAAATGGGAAAGGGAATAAGACAACACAATCCATATAAAGTCTCACCAAATGGACAATATGGTAATTTATTGATTGATTTTAATAAACTTTATGGTCAAAACAAATTGATTGCAAAGGATCAAAGAACTGGAAAATAAGTTATTAACGTTAATGTAGATAATGATTTAATTGATTTCGTTAATAAAAGATGTAACAATAATAAAACACATTCAATACTTTCTATAAAAGTATTTAAAGAATTAACAGAAAAATCATGATTACCTATCAATGAAAGATCTATGAAATTTTAAAAAAGTAATTAGGGGTCAAGGTTATGACGTTTGTCTATGTAATCCAGAAATACTGGTTAATGACTTAGAACTTATTTGTGGTTCAATTGATGCTGTAAATAATAATGAAGAACTAAAAAATGAAGATATTAGCATAATTGATGACCTATTAAAAATAGATAAATTGTTACCAGAAAAACATGAAATGTTATATAAAAATTATTTTTCTTGAATATATAAATGGAACAAACAATAGTGTTAAGTTCTGAAGCTGGAAGCTGTTAAGAACGATAATAAAAATACTCCAAGCTTTTCTTAAAAACTTCCTTGGTTTGTCAACATATAAGAAATCATATTTTTTGTTTTGTTGTATTAGCAAAGGAATCACGATTTATATTTTGTTCATTACAAATCATATCATTTTCCTTTTTACCTGAGCTTTCAAACAAAATATAGTGCGAACAGTTAATTCTAATATCTTTTGATGTTTTATAGTAAGACTGACTTAAATAAGTAACAGAACAGTTTTGTGACGTCCTTGAATAAAACATTTTGTTATTTCATTTTGAAACTTTTTTTCCTTCACTTATAAAACCATCAAATATTACTAGTTTTTGCTTCTCTCGTTCAAGATCATTAACGTCAATTATTTCTTTATTAGAATATTCAAGTATTTTAAACATTCTAAAGCAAGAATCTTGCATAAAAGGATATTGCTCAATTTGCTTAAAGTTAATAGATTTATCACTTTTTGTATCATAATTAGGAATTCCCATTATATAATAATATTACATTATCTTACATTATTATATAAATGCTAGCAAAACGTAAAGACATGAGAGAAATAAACAACCTAGTTGAACAAAAAGTAAGAGCTAAAAGAGAAGGAAAAAATGGGAGAAAAATAAGAAAAGCTACTGGTCGAGAAATGTATAGTGAAATTCATAAACCAATCACAGAAGGAATAGAAAGTCAAAAAAAGAAGAATTGAGTCAATTAAAAGCATTGCCTGGAATCAGAGAACAAATAGCGTTACTTCCAAGAAGGTTTGTTGATACAATACAAGAAGTAGAACAACAACGAGAACTGAAAAAGCTATTGGATGAACCACCCCCGGAGGAACTACAACAACCATTATTACCACCATTACCACAAAAACTAGACGACAAATTGATTGATAAAATACTAGAAGAATATGGTGAAAGAAAAAGGATGAGAATAACCGAAAAAGCGGTTCCAACAATTGATATAATTAAAGAATCTGACCCAGCATACGAAACAACTGATGAATCAGATGAATCAGAAGAATTGGGGGCATATGAGTTGGACCTAGAGTGAGGTGTTAATTTGGACTTATTAGATAAAAAATATATTACACCGCAAAATGTTTTTAACTTAGTTCGCAGAAAAGAAATAACTGAAAAGGGTATAGAAGACATTATAGTAAAAGCGGAAGAAGATATAAAAAACCTAAACGCTAAAATAATGGAAAACAAAATAAGAAAAATCCTACAAAAGTTGATCTGGAAGAAATAAAAGATTTAAGAGATAAAGCAGATAATTTGACGAACAATAAAGGTTCGCTCAATGATATTAGTACTAAAACAAAAAAGTATAAAAATGGGAAAGGGAATAGGACAACACAATCCATATAAAGTTTCATCAAATGGACAATATGGTAATTTATTGATTGATCTTAATAAACTTTATGGTCAAAACAAATTGATTGCAAAGGATCAAAGAACTGGAAAATAAGTTATTAACGTTAATGTAGATATTGATTTAATTGATTTCATTAATAAAGGATATAACAATAATAAAACACATTCAATACTTTCTATAAGAATATTTAAAGAATTAACAGAAAAATCATGATTACCTATCAATAAAAGATCTATGAAATTTTAAAAACTAATTAGGGGTCAATGTTATGACGTTTGTCTATGTAATCCAGAAATACTGCTTAATAACTTAAAACTTATTTGTGGTTCAATTGATGCTGGAAATAATAATGAAGAACTAAAAAATGAAGGTATTAGCATAATTGGTGAGCTATTAAAAATAAATAAATTATTACCAGAAAAACATGAAATGTTATATAAAAATTATTTTTCTTGAATATATAAATGGAACAAAAATAGTGTTAAGTTCTGAAGCTGTTAAGAACGATAATGGAAATACTGCAAGCGATTTTACAGTTAGATTCAGCCGTTCCTTAATTTTAGATAAAAATAAAACTTATGTTGTTGGTTTGGATAGTATCAACACAATGACTTACTCTTGGCATAATATTAATGATGAATACGATAATAAAAGAATTCGTTATCATAATGGTAAAGATTGGAAAGATATTATATTTACAAATGGTTCTTACAGTTATACGGACATTAATTATTATATCAGAGAAACACTAATAAGCAATGGTGATTTTGAATTTGATAAATCAGACATTGCTCCAATAAGTCTGGAATTTGATTTAGGTAGTTTTAAAATCCTAATTTCAATTCACGATAATTTTAAGCTGCATTTGGGAATATCAAATTGTCTCACATTGCTTGGATTTGAAAATGTTTTTTTTTTAAACTAAACCGAATGGGGAACTACGACACCAAATATAACTAACTCTGTGGATACAATTTACATTCATTATGATCTTATTGATAATTCACTTGTTAATGGTAATTTTAATAATATTATCTATGCTTTAAGTACTTCAGATTTATCAAGAGCTTATCCATTTACAAAAGAGCCAAACAGAGTCGGTTATTTTGAAATTAATAAAAATGTTATCAATTCAATTAGAATATATATTACAGATGTATTTTGTAGAATAATTATTTTTAACGTTTACGGAGTTGAAACAAAGTTTTCACTAATTTTAAAAGAAATATAAATATATAATGTACAAAAAAATCTATGACAAAAACAAAGGAATATTTATTTATGTTGATGCTCAGACCGGAGAAGAAATTATACAAGGTTCAGGTTAACTTTAACAAAATTGTTTTCATCTTCTGTTGCATCTTCAATTGGTAGTGCTGAAAAAAAAGCCCTGGAAACTGCAGGAAAAACTGCCCTTGAAAGTGGAACAAAAAAGACTGGAACGGAAGTCGGGAATTTAGCTGCTGATAAAATTACAGAAAAAAATTAAAAGTTTTAAAAAACCCGCTCAGGCTCGTAATGACGTTAAAAAAACTGTTGGAGATTTAATTGTTAAGGCATTACAAAAAAGCAATAATAGTAAAACTAATGAGGAGGATATTAATATAAGAATTAATAAAATATTGTCAGGATCTGGAGTGGACCTTGTGAAAGATACGAACTAACTCCTATTCAATTAGACACACCTTTAATTTCTGTTTTGGGAAATAATTTTAAACAACATAAAGGTGGGTATCACTTTACAATTAATGATAGAAGTTCATATTTTGATTGGTTTCATGGTTATTTTGAAGTAAGTGTTAAAGTTAATAAACTTGCTAATGGTAATAATTATGCTAATGGAGATCAAATTGCTTTAACTAATAATGCAGCTTCAGTAATTGATCAGCTAATAATTAAACAAAATGGAAAAATTGTCTATGATCGTAATAATTTATATAAGGTAATAAATGTAAAAAAAAAAAAAATAGTTGAACTATCTAAGGATTATGCAGAATCAACTGGAACAAATGAATGTGTCTATTTAGATAAAAATGCTGTTGCTGAAAGCAGAAAAACCAAGATACATATAATTCAGATTTTGCTGCTAGGAAGTTATCAATCCAGGGTGGTAAGGAGACAAATGCTAAAATTCCGTTAAATAATTATACATTTTTTCAGGGTTTAGAAAAAAACATGCTACCCCCAAGTCAAATCCAAATAACATTACAATTAACAAATGATGATGAATTAATTTACAGAGCTAATGCTGCTGATGCAGGTAGGGTAATTGTAATTAAATTAATTTTGTGGGTTCCACGTTTAATTTTTAATCTATATGGAATTAATTTAATTTCTGAAAGATATATGAAAGCAACAAGTTGGAAATACCTTCGTGAAATGATAACACAGTCAACAGATACGCAACAGACTAACATAACTTTTAGAAAAACAGCCGGTGTAAAAAAACGAATATGTGTTTGTTTATTGACAACGACCTGATAAAAGTAATTCATAAGAACATAATCCACATTTATTAGATACATTTAAAATTATTGCAGTAAATGATAATTGCAGGCTGGAATCTTGCCGTCTTGAAGCTTGTAATGGTGTTTTTATCCTGAAACGGAATATACAAGTATATCAAGAATGTATGATGATGTTCTTAATTATTTTCATAAACAAATTAATAAAACCACTGGACGTCTCTTAAATTTATCAAATTAAAAAAAAATGTTTAGATTTGTTCATTTTAACTTAGAATTTAAAAAGGAAGGAATAACAGAAGATCCTAAGTATAATTTAAATGTTCTGCCGGCAGCTGATATCCGTGTTTACGCAATTGTATTGTATGAAAAAACAGTTGAAATAAATAATATTGGAAATGAACTTGTTATTGTGTTAATAAAATACATATAAAATATATAATGGCATCAAATTATATTGTATATAAAGTAAATTTAACAGATGGACAGATAAAAAATAGCACAAGCCTATAATAATAAATTTCATATACTTTTAGAATAAAATATGAACAATTGCGTGGAAACTTACTTTTACTTTTAACAAAACCACAGATTAATCAAATTGAAAAGTCTATTAGGAATAAGAAGGGATTAGAAATTACAATTTAAAAAAAAGCACATGTCCAGTCAAGGTGAAAATGGCGGATTTTTAGGAGCATTGTCTGGTTTGTTAGGTCGGACAGTACTTCCGGTAGCTGCAAAAATAGCTCCAAAAATATTAGGGCCGTTAGGCGTCGGCGCTTTGTTCGATCTTGCCAGTACTGGTGTCAGTAAGTTACTTGGAAATGGTATGATTTCGGTAGCTAATGATAAACGAAATATGATATCACCATATCTTACACCTAATAAAAAAGAACACACACAATTAAGGGGAACTGGTGTAATCAAATTAACACAAAGACAAAAACAAGATGGTGGATTCTTAGGTGTGTTGGCTGCTAGTCTTGGAATACCTTTGATTACATCCTTGTTAAGTAGAAAAGGTATACAAATTGATTCCCAACGAAGACCTTACAGACGAATTCCTATTGTAAAAAAATTAAAATTTATAAACAAACCTATTTCTAACTTTGAAATTGAACAATGGGTAAAACAATAGAAAATTAAAAATTTTAAGGGTGTATTTAGTAGAAATAATTTACCAAAAACCAAAGGATCAAAAACAAAGTCTTCGGAAAGTTACACTTTACCAAAAACAAAGTCTGGAATTATAAATTTGGACAACTCTGTCGGATCCGGAACACACTGTGTATGCTATGTAAATGAAATATACTTTGACCCATTTGGACTTCCTTCGCCAAAAGAAGTAATCAAATATATACCTGGAGTAAAGTATAGCAGCATACAATATCAAGACAAATCAAGTGTATTGTGTGGTTATTATTCTTTATCTTTCATAAAATTGTTACAAGATGGTATAAACATTTAGGATTTATTGTACAAAATACAAACAATTATAAATTATTTTAATAAAAAGGTTAAAAACTATTGTAAATTATTTTTCAGTATGAGTTTAAAGACTAATAATGTAGTTACGTATTGAAAATAAAACCAATACCTTTGCACTTTATCAATTAAAACAACCTGCCAAAGTTTTGCCAAAGTTGCAGACACTGCTACATTGTTGCCTACGTGGCAGAAATTTGGCAAACAAATAAATATAAGTATTTTATCAAATTTAAATACATTAAATAACCTTGCCAAAGTTTGGCAAAATATTGCCTTTGTGGCAGAGACAGCCACATTGCTGCCTTCGTGGCAGAAATTTGGCAGAAGTTTGGCAAAAGTGTTTAATTTGTTAAACCAAAGGTTTTCACAGTAATTTGTTAAAACCTGTTTTTTTACTGTTGCACAGTAATTTGTTAAAACCTGTTATATTTTTTGAATTGGTTAGCAGTGGTCAGTTTAGGTTAAGGGTAAGAATTAAAATGAGGTCAAACTGCGTCAAAAGCGGTATTTCTAACATTTGTTCATTTGATCCTGCTAGCCCGTCACTATAATCTATTATTGCATTTCTAATTCCCGAAGTGCATTTGTCGTATTTACTTTCATAGGAACCGCCGTTTTTATGTAGAAACTAAGTGAAAGGACCTGCATATTCTCCAAATCACCATCTATAAACAAACGAAGAAATCTTTAAAATTTATACTCTTGAAGCTTTGGAAGAATCCACCATTTGCGACTGATGGACGGACAGACACACAGACGGACGAACACATGTACAATAAATAAAAAAAAACAAGCATGTGCCTTCTATCTTTGTATAATTTGTCAAGGAATTTATCTCTCTTACTTTCGAAGAAATCAAATGATGACACTTTTTATAATATTCTTGGATTTATTTGTTGCCATACAAACCACGTAAGTTGCAATAGCAACATATATGAATGACTTCCGTATTTTCCACAAAGCCATCATCTAGCTTTGTCTGACTGACGGATTGACATATTTATACTAGGGACAATCCTTAAGCCCTCTCCGATAAAACACCGGTAAGGGATTAGCAAAAAACATCTGGACTGCTATAGTAAAGGGAATGCCTAGCAATATAAAACAAACTACATAAAGTAAATTTTAATAAACTACCAAACCAGGTAAATGACAACGTCCCCACATCAGTAAATCGCAAAGGACGAATGATTTTCGCGTCAAAAGAAACGCTTTTCTTATATATAGATCTATAATCTTATTACACCAACGGGCTAAAACATTTTCTAAATTTTCAAACAATATTTAAACCTATTATTTGCTATACATATGCATGTATATTTCAATTTACAGAAACGAATGGGCGAGGGTTTAGGTATATATTTGATTACGATGCAATGAAATACAAGTTATGATC
>NW_026462013.1:0-74731 GCF_021730395.1 Mercenaria mercenaria | reverse complement strand
CGTGAACATATTTTTTTTATTGTTGATGTTGTCGTTTATGTTAACTTAACTTCCATGATTCCGTTTCAATTTCACCAGTATATAAGATCATTTTAGCTAAAATCTGGAGGTCAGTGCCTTTCATATGACGTTCTGGTACCTTAACAGTTTGGACGAGTCGGATATATGATAAGGTATGAGAAAGGCACCCCCCACACACTTAATAATAAGAATGATTAAATCTCTTTAAAAATTCAAAACCAATTTATAAAATTATTATTTGTACGACCGAGACCTTAAAAAAACTCAAGGTTCACGATTTTTACCGTTTTTACACAAGGTTTATTCATTACATGCTCGCCTTTCATTGTGAGCCGGACCGTGTGTCGAACTAAAATTTTGCTGATAAGACAAGATAACTAAAATATATACTGTCAGAAACAAAAAATTATCTCGACACCAGGCCCGGCACATAATTATAGCATTTCCACTTTTTTTCGAAATTTTGGGCGTACTTTCCTTTGAGAGAAGCTCATCAAACAGATACCCAAAAGTTTGTTTTAATCATGAGGCTGATGACTTAAAGTTGCTTTCTATAAGAAAATCTAATGTTTAGAGCCAAGTTTAATGCAAACGTGAAACTGAAAGTAAACATTCTTCTGCTCAGTTACATGTTTTACTGGAGAACAAACTGTAGATCTATTCACGTTGATTTTGTTTAACTGGATTTTTTGAAAAATAATGTCAAATTAGACCTTTGTTTCGAGAGTTCATTGTTGTTGTTTACATAAATATAACTCATGTGCAACGCAACTTGTAAATAGTTGATTTATGTAACACTTATGACCCTCTGTGACGCAATCGGTACGCACAACGGTTCATGCATTTTTTTTTTTGCTTGGTGTCAGTGGTATGCAAGATCGATTGCCGACAAATCCCGTTAATCCTTGTTCTGTCAATAACGACAGAACGTACTATTTTGATGATGAACATTTTTAATGGTTGATTTTCAAACCATATTTAGAATTTTTAGCCAGAGTTCAAATATTTTAAACCAGTTGACTGCGTTATTTCTATATTAAATTAGAATCTATTCAAAGTATACATTTACTACGGTGGCATAGAAGGGACATAGGAAATATTTTATTTATCACGTGAGTATGTGTTAGCTTCCACGTGCGAACGTGTTAATTAACACGTGCGCACGTGATAACTGTCAGGTTCGCACGTGGTAACTAACACGTCCGCAACTGATTGCTACCACGTTCGCATAGGAAATATTTTATTTATCACGTTCGCACGCGATAACTATCACGTTTGCATGGGGAATATTTTATTTATCACGTGCGCACGTGTTAGCTAACGCGGGCGAATGTGATTGTTATCACATGCACGCGTGTTAATTAACACGTTCGCATGTGATAAATAAAATAGTTCCTATGTCCCCTCTATGCCACCGTAATTTACTGTATGTCTGTGATAAGTTATAAACATGTGTTTTTGTACTTCTTTTATTTAACGTAGATGTTCACGAAAAATCGTAAGTCAACAACTCCGAACCCAAATACAGAGAATTTTTAAGAACTGTCAACTTCTGATTAAATCAATTACTTAATCATGCCTTCATCTCTCTAGTTGTGTGGCAGCAAAATGCCCCTGATGGAGATTTCGTGTAAGCACAATATTACTCGGTACTTAACGTAATTTTCGATAAGTGCTTGTCTTTGAAATTTTGAATCAATGGTATGTACTGTTTCATATTTTACTTGACCGTGTTACTGTTACATTAAAATACTACAACATAAAATGAAACATACCTATCTATGCTGAAAGTAATATACAGTTTCTACATTGAATAAGACAACGAAATGTTCGATGAATAGAACAAACATAAATTGAAATATGGTTTTGACTCCCTTTCAATCGTACGTATAAATAAACTCAACCCGTTTAGGGTTAAAGTAGCAATATTTACATTTGCCCTATTCTTTTTCCATTGGTATCTACAATTATAAAAAACTAAATAAAGGGAGGTATAATAAGTTGTTTATTTGATATAACTTATTCTCTTTAGAAACATTTTGAATCACGTTAAATATAATAATTATAATGGCAAAAGCAAAATTTACTTGGAAAAAGTAAGATAAAAGAAACCTGTATGTTTGTGTCTTTGTTTGTTTGTTTTGGGTTTAACGCCGTTTTTCAACAGTATTTCAGTCATGTAACGGCGGGCAGTTAACCTAACCAGCGTTCCTGGATTCTGTACCAGTACAAACCAGTTCTCCGCAAGTAACTGCCAACTTCCCCACATGAATCAGTGGTGGAGGACTAATGATTTCAGACACAATGTCGTTTATCAAATAGTCACGGAGAACATACGCCCCGCCCGAGGATCGAACTCACGACCCCGTGATCCGTAGACCAATGCTTTACCTACTGAGCTAAGCGGGCGGGCTGTATGTTTGTGTCGGTAAACCGGTATAAATTAAAAAATGTTTGTCTACAGTTTGAAAAAAAATACTAAAGTCGACAATTCTTACCGTATTACGGAGAGGTTGCAACATTAGTTTTCCTACATGCGAGAGCTTAAAATTGTTCAGCACTTAATGAAATAGCATCAAGTACTTGTATGCAAATAAGGATTGATTGGTGTAAAAAAAAAAAAAAACATCGAAAACATTTTTCAGTATATGCTGACAACCGTCTCAAAATATATAATTTTTCGTGAAAAAATGCATACTTCATATATCAAATAGAGGGATGAGCCTTGTCGGAGGAGTCATATTTTCATAATCCGATGTCCGATTTTATTAAATGATACATTGTTGTAAATGGCAAGCCAGTACCTAGAGAAAACAGGCCAGTATATATCAGTATAAATTATAATACCGTACCTCCATGTATTACCTCCCCTGACACCTATGGCTCACCTAGCTTTACGAACATGGTCTTAATTTGTAGCCAGGACCCGTACCTTGTCGACCATGTATAAAAGCGGTACAAGTTTAGGTCAAAAGGGACCCAACTGGGTCGAAAACCTTCCAGACATGGTCAAAAAGCCGTTTCGAACCCTACCTTATAGCCGTATATGAAATGCCCTGACCTCAAGGGCTACTACTAGATACTTTAACATGGTGTCAATCAATAGCCAGGACTCCCACCTACATGAAAATGTATGATATAGGTATATTACTTTGGACTAGGGGCTCGAACCCTGTCGAAAACCTTTTAGATATGGTCAAAATAGGAACTTAGAAGATTAAATGGTGACTTTACATGTCCCACCCTGACCCCCTCAGGCATCCAAGGTACTTGAATGTGATCTCAATTGAAAGCTAGTACCAATATCTACACGACCATGCATAATACATGTGTATACATGTTGGGAAGTTGGTAGTTACTTGCGGAGAACAGATTTGTAAAACAAATGATAGATATTGAATAGATTTCTTAAAGTTGTTTGTGTCTATAGATTGTTTATAATATATTTCTTCAAAATTAAAGGGAGGTTATTACATTTACAGTATCTGTATAATTTTTATCTTAAGACTGATTTTATAATTTTTTATTATACATGTTACTATAAATACATGTAGTAACAAAAAAGCTGTTTAAAACGGTCATTACGGCCTCTGTTGACGAATCCATAATGGCGCAGTGCACCTCACGCGCCATTATCATAATGGCCCCGGGTAACCGGAACGTTAGCACGTTCTGACCTTGACGTCATGTAACAACGTCAATATGGCGGGTGAAAGGATGCTGAATCATTTTTAGATCGATTGTCAAATACTGACGGCATGGTTGATGAAAAAAGCAATACAAATAAGGTTTTAAAGTTTTTGGGAAAATATGTGAAATGAAAATACCAAGATAAATATGAAGCAAAGGTATATGATAAAAAAGGTCAATAAACGGCTGGTTGTGCCTTCTAGCCATAATGGCACACCTTGTTTCATAATAGCCCTCGGGCAATTATACCACTAGGTGTGCCATTATAGCACGAAGGCACAACTAAGCCGTATATTAACCTCTTAATAATAGTAAATTACATTAAATAAAACAACAGTTTTTACAATTTTACATAGACTTTAATATATTATTTTAATTTGTAACCTTAAAGAGTGTACAATGTAACCTAAGTATACAGTGGAAAACTGTCACAGTTTATAAACAATCACTGCCGTTTGCAAAGATCCATGTGTTATGGGTTTTATGATTCTGTCATCACCGTTGAGTTAATGAACCGTATTATTATTATTGAGTAAGCAATGAACATGGTCAAAATGTGATGTGATCATCTCAGAACATTTATTATCGAAAAAGGCGAATAAAGCCGAAACGTTGTATAAAACATGGTTGTTTATTATTAATTCTTATATGGCTAGCAATGTTTTAACCTTCCGCTGCCCCACTATCAATTCAAAATTGCCAAAGACGTTCACGACGTCATCTAAATATAACCGTTATTTTTATAACGTTGACGTTTCTAATATTAGCGCGACGTTGCGTTAATTGAGTAGTAATTGGGAGTCTGTAAATATGTAAGAAGGCGATTGTTTCAGATATTATATTTTACTAACTTTTAATTTTATTTTATCTCGATTGTGATGAAAGCTTCTTTTATTTGAGCCACTCTCGAGTCCAATTCCTTGAAATACCAGTACTGCCGCCATATGATAAGGCGTGGTCGTGACCCGAGGGACTCAAACTGACTACCCCGGGTTGAGCGGCCGGCACTTAAACCATTAGACCACCGCTCCTCTCTGTAAAGTCAGAGTTAAAGAAGCAATATATTCTAATAGCCTAAATGGCATTTATATTATCTTTGTAACATTTGAAGTTTTGCTTAATAACAGTGATGAATATGTCGCGAGATATACAAAAATTCGTAACAACTAAAAGGGAAGACATTTTTAGATTCAACATCTCGAGCAGCTTTGTTAATAACGTTTATTTATTCCGCATGTTTAGTAAACGGTTATTGACGTGCATACCATGAAACTCATGAGCAAATACATAAAGCGGTGTATTTTGTCAGCTTTTGTCAGCTATCCCCCAATATGTTTGTAAACAAACAAAGAAACAAAAAAAAAAATGGAATTTTCATCAGAAAATTGTGTAAATGGATGAACGGAAGAAAGACCAGACATAATCAGCGATATTATCGTTGTCACTTTAAACGGGTACACACAATAATCCAGTTTGTACATGTACATAGTTTTTTGCCATGCCTTCAAATCCCATTCACTTGGTTGATTTATAAACGATTAAATTCTAGGCCAGGCCCCATGTTCACAAAACATTTTTTTTGTTTCAGCTGAGTTTGAGTTTGAAATTAAAACAAATAACTAAAACTTCAAGACTATTCCAACTAAGGCCGACTATCAATACTGAAGAGTCATTTGGAAATAGTTGTTGGCTTGAAATTAACTTTTAAACATGCAATTTAAATATAGATGACAATAGTTTCTTTATCAAACTCAGTTGAGACTGAAAATGTTTTGTGAACATAGGGTCTGGACTGCAAATACTAGGAACGGACGACAGTGCCGTTTACGCAGCTGCAACGATGCCATAAAATTACAGTGTGATCTTCCAGTAAAAAGGGATTCGATGTCGTGACATAAGTAAAACCGTAAACAAATATGTTTGCAAACGTAGAATGTATAATTTAAAACATATATTTAAGGGACTGGCACTTAAGCAACAAAAGTGTTAGCTTTTCGAAAAAGGGTTGCATACATTTATATTATTTCTTTATTTCACGGGTTAGTAAAAACACAAACTGATAAAATAAAGATTTAGTACGTAGGCTTTGCCCATATATCAGAATTTTTCCGTTTCCCCTTAACGCACGCATGCAATTCTATAACATTTCCTACAATGTGTGAATTGATACTAGTCGAACTGCGATTTGTTGCTATTCTAACATGCAGTAAGCATCATTAGTTATGTTTGATTTTATGGATATGATGACCAATTATATGCACTGCTCTTCCACTTGTACTTTTTGGAAGTTTAAATAACATCTGAATAGGTGGGACCCTAATTTATATAGATAAGATGTCGTGCGCTCGGGAATAGATGTCGAGCTCTCGAGATAAAATGTCGTACGCACGAGATAAGATGTCGAGCGCTCGAGATACGATCTCGTGCGCTCGAGATAAGATGTCGTGCACACGAGATAAAATGTCGAGCGCTTCAGATAAGATGTCGAGCGCTCGAGATAAGATTTAGTGCTCTCGAGATAAGATGTCGTGTGCTGGAGATGATTTAATTTAAAAAAAAATATGCATGTCCATACCACCGTAATATTCTGTACTGTTATGCTAAAAATACACTTATAATGATTGAGCTCGGGATTCGGGTTGTGAAAATATAACCTTGTTTCCGCGTACTTCACTTGCTCATATTAATGATTAAGCATGTATGGAAGTTGCCTTCCTTAATAACTATAATTTTCTAAATAAGGTTGGGACCAGGTAATTTGATATCTTAATGGTGTTGTTGATTCACGTGCAAGTAAATATCCAGCCGGTGACAGTGTGTTCCTACGGTAAGGAATAAGTAAGCCTCGATGCATCTGCGGCGGTGAGCACACATAGGATGAACTTCTTTTCTTTATATGAAATTTAAGCGTTAATAGTAAATCTATGAAGCAGATAAAAATACCCTTTCCCTCATTTTCAATGTTTTTCGTTGATGAGAATAAGAAGTTGAAGCATATCATTGAGGCCAGCACCTCAAAGGTATTTATTATATTTGGTTATGACCATTGGTTTCTGGTTATTACCTAAGTTGCCGGCGTGAAATGTACTCAACATTTTTACTATTTTGTTTTATTATTCTCCTTAAATGCAATGCAAAAAACGCGCCATATTTCGTAAATTTTGATCCTTTGTTTTGTAGCTGTACGCTATTGATTGTATATGGCATCATACTGTTTGACGTAACGTTCCCGTTAGAAATACTTTGAAAAGTTCACGGGCTAATCTAATGGGTGTGGAAAAGACTGTCACAATATACATTATAAAAACTGCTTAATAAGGTGTCTTATTCAACGGTTACAAAATGTAGATATTTCAAAACGTTTTGGATTATGGGGCGGGTAAACATATTTCCAAACCACGAAGTACTCTGGGTGGCTTATTGATCAGTCCCATGTACCACGGAAATGAATCCTTTCAGTTCTGATTTACTATTACTTCTGTCCACCAATAAACATTTGAATAGTGCCGGTGTGCCGAAGCCTAGGCATGTGTACGAATGAAATGTGCCGCATACTGTATAGATAGTGCGTTCAAAAACTCATTAGACAATTTGCATTTTTAACCATCTGCTCTATATTAGTGTCGGATTTTAATCATTGCATAAACTCACAACCAATTTTATCAAAATTTGGGATTTTTTTTAATACACAACGAGTAAATATGTGTGCATGTGTGTACTGGAAATAACGTGTTATTATGTGGTTTTAAAAAACAAAGACAAATATCAAACAGGGAATACCACGTACCGAAAACGCAGCTTCCCAAAAACGAAACCAAAATACTTCTCATCTTGACAGAGGCCGAGAGTTTAGAATGAATAACAATCCCTGAAGGATGAAAATATAACAATATTGATTGAAGGTACGGGGAGACTTTTTACGGCCGCCACACGGCACAAAAAACACAATTGTGCGCATAAAAAACAAGGACAAATATCAAACAGGGAATGCCACGTACCAAAAACGCAGCCTCCCAGAAACGAAACCAAAATACTTCTCCAAAAAGTCGTTAAAACATTGAGTTGGCCTACATTACAAAGTTTATTTTCCTCTCATTTATAATCTTATTATCATGATTTTAATTTAATTTTAATGTAATGGTCGACGGGATTCAAACCGAAACTGTACGTTAGTTACTTATTTGCTAAAATTGTCATTCCTTATTTCACGAGTGTTTCGATGTTACCAAAATCGCTAATTAAGTGTTAAAGATGAGCGAATTCGGGTAATGAGAAGTCGTAATTAACCGATGTTTCTTTATGTTTTTACCTATTTTACTTTTTCGTCTCTGTCACAATTTTTCTCATCAAATTCATTATGAAAATGAACATGAAATAAACTACAGGCTTGGCATAACGGTCTGGCAAATGTTTCAGTCTATTCTCATCTGTTCCGGTGGAAACACTTCCATCCATATGTTCTCCATTTTGGAAAAGTTAACTTATGATGTTATAAATGTTCACGAGTGTAAACGTCTTCCCACGTACATTCGAATTATTATAGATTTTTCTTTTTCCAAATACTCTCGTCGTATTGTTCTGCCCATGCTTGAATCTTTCAAACAGGCAGTATGCCAACATACATGCAATTAGTTGTAACAAAGTGTGTTATTAACCAAATTTTACTATCCTCTACTTTATCTTACATTTTAACAATTTTCAATCTCCCTGCAAATACTTTTTAAAAAACCTTTCTCCTTCACTGACTTGCGTCTGTTGATAATTTCCAAAAGGGGAGTTAAACAGTAATCGAAGATAGAAACAAGTGAATTGTCTTTCCTGGACAGAGAAAAATAACGAGACAACGAACATACAAGCCAATTACTTTTAGACTGAGCAAACTGAAACATTCACACGTGTGCTATACAATTGCAGGGGAGAAAATATACCATATCTATAGTTACAAACTTCATTGTCTAGATTCAATGATAAATCACAAAGCCCATTCAGAACGAAGGATAAATTCGTTTCGTACAATATATATCCGTTAACCATTACGTATTTCATGCAAGACAGTACAAGTGAGGGCCCAGTGTACCGAAAATTTTCTTTCCACCCAATTTTTATAGAAATACAGTACCAGATAAAACTGTACAAACGAATTCAATTACCAACGTAATTGAAAATTTTAGGCGCGAAATATCACGTAGACGACGTCACAGCGCAAATGACGTCAGTAAGTGTACAAAATAACAACAACTTACATTTCATCAAACCTTCTTTTGAGCAATAGGATACTGAATTAAACGTTCCATATCGATCCTAAATTAAGCAGGTTTCTTAAGGTTAATCATCACAACGATAATATGTTGACGTCACGCTGACGGGACATTTAGCGCCATGTACGCATCGAAAAATAGCGCTTTCAACTTTGAACAAATAGTTTATTTAAAAACATGTTTTAAACGAAATTTCAAACAGCATAACTGTCTAAATTAATTTACAGACACAAGGAGTTGGTTATTACCTGTGCATAATGATTCGCCATCATTTGCGACCTTATGAAACTATTCCGCAAGACGTATTACCATTTCCGGAGCGTGACGACCTATCATTTGGCATTGTACATGCGCCAATAAACAGTTCTATCATATTTTATCTATATTTTACAGAAAAGGATATATTAGAATCGAAAAAAAATATATTTAAAACGTGCTTTATCGCACTTTATGCGCCTCGTGAAATTATTCCGCCCGACGTATAACCGCCCATCGTGCATAAATAGTGGTAAAGCACTCTTTTGCTATAATTCGATTTTCGATCTTCGATTTCAGTGCCAACTTCTCGACGCTATAAATTATTTCTTAATTGAACTCTAATGTAGTCTAGTTTTTAGTGTCATTTACCAGAGTAGTGAAGGCAAATGTTAGCTTCCATCAATGCTTGGCTATTTCGAAGAATTCTAAGTAATTTAGTTTGCTTCCAAGCTTACGCCTGAAATGTCGTGTAATTTAAATTGGTATTAAATTTTCTTGATACAGGGTAGTTCCCGGTATGTGTGTATGTGACATACCGGGGGTCCAATGCTATACTGCCCCTGAAAGGGCGGATGGACCATTTTTAAACTTAACCACTGACTGACCGTCCGCCTTAGGTGTGATAGGTCCCATCAGGCATGAATGTTTCAGCATGTTGCAAATATTCACCTCGACATATATGAATAGTTGACTATGGCTCTAGGAGAGGTCTGTATTCATGTTTGATTCATATTAATTCATCATACCGAAAACTTATACAGAATTAATATTATAAAGATTACAATAAAATCAGTAAAAGTCTTGTCTATAGAGAACACCAAAATTGTGGCGAATTTTTGTTAGCAATATGATAGGTCACATAATCTAAAATTCCATACATTTTAGCTGGTTGCGTCAGAGCAGAAACAAACATCAGTGACATTCGAAATAATAATAATAAAAAAAAACAGCAATAACGTTTTACATTATAAACGAAACGTATTTGTGATCTCTCATTTTCTTACTTTATTATTATTTTCTATCCGATCTTCATACATTTGATGACAATTTGAAAAAAAGCTGTTCTCAAATGATGTTTTTTTTTTTAATTTTATTTTTCATTTTGCAGGGCGAGCATACCATTAAAAAGAAAATAAAACGACAGGGTTCAAACATGCATAAATACTAGAGCAAAATTAAAATTTATATTATATATATATAAGCGCCTCATCATAATTAATTGTTGAAATCTTTTATCAATGCGAAAGTATCTTGTCACCCAATTAGTATCACATGCGCAGAAATCTGAAATATCACTGTTGCGCATGTGATATGAAATTCTAGATCATAAGCCTATCACATGCGTTATTTTTCTGTTCTGCGCATGTGATATGATTCTTAGTTTTATAGCACATAAGCAACAGCGCTTTTTTAGTTTGTCTGTGTACGTGGTATTATTTTTCATATCTCCTATTAAGAGATTGATACATTCGCATCCGATTCGATCAAAAGACTGAAACGATCATTTTTGAAGAGGTGCTTACTGAGATTGTATATTATAGTATAAAATTACTTTTTCTTGTGTTTAGCATGTGTGAACCCTGTAGATATTTCTTCTTTCAAAATAATAATTTGCCGCCCATGTCAAAGTTTAGATACAACTACCAATTATTGAATCGAAACTTTAATCATCGAATAAAAAATGACCCAACTAAGAAAAATAATGCTCAAACTTATATGATTCGTTTAGAAATAAGAATTTTCAAATGTTACTGCTTTTCGATTTGGCATTTAGCCTACACAACGTTGAAGTACGCGCATAAACATACGGGTCAACTCTATGTAAAAGGTCTTGGCTAAACCTGTCATACTGCTTGAAAAACGTCTCGGTCGGTATTCATATATCTCGCGGTAAACGTTTTCTAAATAACCCTCTCATGAATGCAATATCTATAAAATATAACCGTGATATGTGGTTATCATTTTAAATACCCGGAGCACTTTAAACGACAAAATAGTGATGGCACCTTTCCAAAGCATTCCCTTTCCGATTGAATGCATTTTATATTCATAAAAAGGTATATGCTCGTATACCAGGTCGATATACACGTAAACATCATTGTTCAGACATGATTTCGCGCTGATCAGCGCAGACTAAAGGCTTGTACTATGCATTGTGGATAATTATTTAAACGCACGTTTTGTAAGAAAGAATGTTTCATCAATATGTCCCCGTTTTGACGTTTTAGGTGTAAATTAAAATAAGTAGGCGTGTCTGTCAGTTTCATTCCTATTTGAGCACAAAACCTAATGACAGCACATTGCCCCGTGCAGTTTGACGTCAGCTTGTTTTGAATATGGTATTGTTTTCATATCGTATTAATTTTTCCCTGTTCATGACGTCATACTTCCGGTGCATTTAACTTAAACTTAAGCTTATGGACCAAGTTATACCAAATAAAGCAGGTAACCACTACTAACTCATAATACTTCGTGTGCTGCTGTAATCGCATGTGTCTCTACCTAGGATGTACCTTCAAGTAAAAATTACATAATTGGATCTAAAGATATTTCCTTCTGTTTATCGTAGTTTTAGTCTTATCCGTTCGGTAGCAGTACTTATTTAGTATTTATATTAGCTTTCATAAATGAATGCAGCTACACATGGACAACTTCATTTCATTTCGCTGGCAACCGGCTAGGCATTAATATAATTTCCCGGCACTGTCCAGGTCTATCCGGCGTACAGTGATTTTCACCGGACTAAGCTACAGATAATATACTAACTTTTTCGTGATATAAATTCGGATAAACATTTGAAAATTTGTGTTTATCAACAACGGGGGAAGAATTGTAATTCAAGAAATGTTATTTAAACAGGACACAATAGGAATCAATATAGGTTACAAGTTTTTTTAAAGCTCACGGAGCATTCGTTGTTTTAAAGACCGGAGAGATTTTTTTTCTTGTCGTTCACGCGGCCAGCAAATCCCGTTGGGAGGGAAACAAATTGAACCCAAGAGAATGGGCGTATTCGACGGCTATAGCTCCAGAGCTTATTTTTCATTTGTCTTTTAAATCAACAGACATCGGAGCTAAAAACAGCAGTCATCCTCGTCTGACATTTTATCGAAATATAATGTACTAGTCAACACACGTACCACTGTGAAATACAGTTAAAAAGATGAAACTGTGTTTCTTAAATAGACCAGTAGATCGGGGATTATTTCAAGATTACTTCAAGATGGCGGTATTTGGTATTAAAGTAGGAACAAAATTTGTATTTCAACAGTAATAAAATATAATTATACCAAATCACCGGAAAAGTAGGTCTTACTTAATGTGCTACTCCGTTTCTACTTAAAAAAAGAACAAAACAAAAAAACAACAAACAGACATGATAATTAACTTAATATCCGCATATTTCCCAAATGAAATCAGGCGGTTATATTCCGCATGTCATTTTATTACAAATGCATAAAAGCCACAATTTCCAGAGTTTAATCACTACTAATGAAAAATAAGACGGCAAATAGTGACTTTTTGAAGTCGTTTAAATAAAATAAATACTCAAAATCAGCTACTTTGAAAATACAAGCTATTGATTTAACACGGTTACTGTCACGTAACGTCATTGTTTTCTGCTGTAATTATTAATTATTTTGGCCTTATTTAACAATTAAGTGTCAAATCAGAGACAGGTTTACGTAATTGTCCATAATAGTGTAGAAACAAACACCTTTAGTTGTTGTTAATATTGTATACACCAAGTTCCGTTTCTAAATAGACATGAAAACATTAGATTCTTATGACATACTACACAATTATCTGTAATTTTTAATTATTTTGGCCTTATTTAACAATTAAGTGTCAAATCAGAGACAGTTTACGTAATTGTCCATAATAGTGTAAAAACAAACACCTTTAGTTGTTGTTAATGTTGTTATACACCAAGTTCCGTTTCTGAATAGACATGAAAACATTATATTCTTATGACATACTACACAATTAACTGGATTGCATGATACCTAAAGATTTGTTATATTTTGATAGGCATCGTCGTCTAAACTAACTTGAACATGATAAGTTCATTTATAAGACTAACATTCAGGATTATATCAAGATATGATAATAAACAGAAATAAAAGAATACGAGGGTTGTCCAAGAAAATAGCGAACTTTTCTTTATTACAGTTAGTGCTAGTCGGCGCACACTTAATTTTACCCATACTTCCTTTTAAATTCATGTAACTTTCCCGATATGCATCTCACACAATTAAAATTTATATCGTCGTTAAGCATTGACTACCGTCCATTATTGAAAGAATACTCAAATAATATGAGAAGTATTCATTTTTAAACTCTATAGTTTGTCGAGTATTCATTGAAATACCAACAGTTAAAAAATTATTACATGCGTCGCTTATTTTCGAAATATTACACACTACGATTGTGTTATACGAACAAAAAACAATAAAGAAAAACATTTTCAATAAAAAGAACTTCAATTGGACCTTTTTCCATTTTTTTAGATTGGAAAAATAAAAACAATTGGTATTTTTTCCAATTGGAAATTCGTCCGGACGGATATTTTTCCATTAAAAAATGTTGGAAAGAAATCCCATCGGATTTTTTAAAAGTTCCCAGGACACCGCTCTTTGATACAAATTACGTTCTTATATACAAAATATACAATGACCAATTGTTTTTACACCTTTCGAACAAAAAAATGTTTTCCGCTCCGAAAAAAAATCCAGGACGCCAAAATATGGGGAAAAGTCTGATTGGATTTTTGAAAAATTCCAATCGGACGACATATAGCCGATTGGAAATTGGAAAAATCCAATTAGACAATTTTTTTAATCATCTTTTTTGTACATAAAAAATTAAAATTAATGCAAAACTATATCATTTATTGCTCATTTGCCCCTAAACTACCATCCAAGGTAAAATAGAAGTTTCTAAGTCACTTAGAAATGGTAGTGAAGTTTGCCAAAATCCTGGTTTTGCAAATATATCCTGGTGGCTGTTATAGTCAGGGTTTCAGAAATTCCATGTCCGGAGCCCGGGGGCTACCAGAAAATTCTGTCGGGCTACTATTTTTTTCCAGAGCGTGCCCGGCGGGCTATCGTGAAATTCCATATCGACTAGCCCGGAAATCAATACTGAGACTATTCTCCAAACATAATATTGATAGTTGTCTTGATCTCTTTGTTTATCGGGAGATACACGCCAGAGGCATTAATTATCTTACCACCTACCGTCACAATCGGCAAACATTTAACCCTTTAATCGCACCCTGAGGCAAATGTTTACAAAAACATGTGCAAGCAAGATTTTAGACTGATCCACCTGCCAAAGTGTACTTTCGTTTTCGCTGACTGCAATATTTAGTTTAAACATATTTTATTGCAAACGATACATGTTTATAATACAAATAAACACATGCATTATTTTAACATAGATTAATGAAAATTAGAAAAGCATGTTACGTACTGTATCAGAAGCAAAAGGGTTAGGCCACATGTTTTCCCAACATTAGCGATGGCCCTTCCCCAAGAGTAGGTTACGGTAACAGATGGATCTAGAATTTAGTATAAACATTTATTGTTATACAGAGAAAGATGATACAAAAAATACAAAACAAAAAAAAAAAGTATAGTTCACAAAGAATGACAAAAAGCTGAAGAAAGAAAAAAAATGAAGATTTTGAAATCTGATCACCCTCGATTCTCGTGTGCCCCCGGAATTAACTGTTTTGATTGAGATCAGCGACTAAGTACTTACAATTATGGTAAGGTACATAAACAACATTAGTTATTGGATGTTTCAATGCGTCTAGTTAATTTAATAAATCGCTGGACTTCTTTGAAAATAGTAGAATTTTCTTCATCGGTTAAATAATCAATACCAAAAAGCAATTTTCTACTGTTAAAAGGATGATATTGTCTAGTATTGGTGAACAGTTGGAGTCTTTAGTCTATGTAAAGCGGACAGCGAAAGAAGAAATGTTCAGCATCTTCACACAAACTGCCGCACGTACATTGTGGATTATAGCGTAGATGATTGTTGAATAAGTCGTTATTTAAGCTACTGCATTTGTTTCGTATTCGGGCATGATGCACTTGCAGGAAATGGTCACCTACAAGAAAATATGTATGGACAACGGGTGGGTTAAATAGTTTTAGCAGCTTTCTTTTAAATGAGGCGAGAGTTTCTGAATTTCGAGTTTCTATATCTAAATCATTCCAAAGCTTAATAGATGATGGTTGTACTGATCTGGAATAAATTTCAAGACGACTGGCAACAGTTGCGTAATCGAGATGATTTCTCAAGTTGTACGAATTTGTATCACTAACAATATCAGGTAACAGTTCATTTAAATAGCTCGGTAAATCGCCATTTTTGTATTTGAAAATAAGAACTAGTTTTTGTAATTTACGTCTATCGGATAATGAAAGCCAGTCAATTTCATTTATCAGGTTATTTATGGAAACAGATCTTGTTAAACCGGTTACTGTTCTCTAGCTAATTCTTTTTTGTATGCTGTACAATTATCCCAAATAATAGAGGCATACTCTAAAAATTGGCCTTACGAAGGAGATATAGATTTGATTGAGAGTTGCTCGTTTAAGTTTAAATTTTAAAATTTCAGTGTCCCTAATACTTTAAATGCTGACGAAGCTATGTTTGAAATATGTGCGTGCCAAGTGCCATCATCACAAAACGTAACTCCAAGATGTTTGTGTTTGAACATAGCTGAGCTGAACATTGTCAAAAAGTAAGGAGGGTCTAGCAATATTGTTTTTGGCAAGAGTAAAAAGCATTACTTCTGTTTTAGGGGGATTAAAATTAACTAGCCATTTTTGAGCCCAATTTGATATCATATGTAAATCATGGTTTAGTATTGTTTCGATATGTTCAACATTGTCAGAACTAACGGCGAGTGAACTGTCGTCAGCATGCAGTCGAGATATACTTAAAAAAGACTCGGTAATGGCGTTTACGTAAATAAGAAAAAACAAAGGCCATAAGACTGATCCCAGAGGCACTCCTGCATTTACTTGTGTTTCACCAGAATAGGAAGATCCAATAAGATCCAGTAAAAACTGTTTGGCTTCGATTGTGCAGACAACTGGTGATCGAATTTATTATGTGTCCGTTTATACCACATTGTCTAAGTTTGAAAATGAGACCTGAATGCCATACCCTTAAGAAAACCTGACAGTTTATCATATATAAAATCATTTGCAAGTAAATAGTTGTATATATATTTGAACAGCACTCGTCCCATGACTTTACCCACGCAACTTATAAGAGATATAGGACGGTAGTTTGATGCAATGTTTTATCATACTTTTTAAAAAGAGGCATTACATGTGCACCTTTTTACAAATCCGGATATATCTTTGAATTGACCTTTTGAAAATAGTAGTTAAGTGTACACAAACTGTTTCACGTGTTTCCTTCAACATGATTTAGCAAAATTCGTGTCAGATACTATAAAGAGTTTCGGACAAACATAAATTCGGATAAATGAATATACAGTGCCAAGAAAGTTAGAGACGTTATTTACTCGGTTCTAGTCCTTTAGGTATTAAAATTGTTGAGAATCAGACACAATTAGTTGTAGACTTTAAATAATTTTATGAGATAAATTGCAAGTGATACTGCCCTAGTTTTTTTTTTCTTTTAAATGAAAAAATACGGAGAAGGAGAATAAATTAGTAATGATAATTGACATTAAGTATTTGAAAGAACAAAATCTATAACAATGTGTGCGTATGGCTAAAATTATGACATTCTATATTAATTTAAGCATTCAATCCAACTGTTTTATAAAAGCACTTAGTAAATAAATCGAAATGGTCATTGCCAAATAAACTTAAATATTCGGTCTACAAGACAAAAGTATTGGTAGTACCAGTACGTTTGTAGATTTCTGAAACCCTGATATACTGTATATTTTACGTTTGCCCGTACTACTGATATCTCAAACAAATGTTAATTGTCCCGTCGAGTTCTAGCGAGCATAGTTACACTGTACTATCTGTTGACTATCTATAGATATCCTTCGGAAGCCTAGAACGGAATGACGTAAAAAAGCAAACTCGGTTTGATTAAGTCTGTTCGTGAGATTAGTATGAATTGTGCAAAGTCTCTCAAGCATGGCCTATGATGTCAATTAAATCTCTATTCCAGGGGTTTACGCATGTGCTGAAGTAATTTCAGGAATGTCTGGGCGTTTAGAAATACTATCTATGTACAAAAAAATCAAGCGATACCAAAGTTGAAATATAGGTATTGGTTAACTGCAAATCTTATGTATTCTTTTTCATATTGTTAGCATGAAAATGATACTCTTCATATTTTTGAATCAGCTAAAGACTTTTCTTTGCAAATTAGCATCAAGCTATTATATAAGAACTGGTAATCGCTTTTCAAGTGTTTTTAACTTCTATAATTTTGTAACTAATTGTTTAAGATTGTTCTATGGATGTTATAACTTCAAAAATACTTAATGGCTGTGATTTTATAGTATATAGAATTTTATTAGCATGATCTTTATGACTGTGAATATAGGGGTTAGGCATGTTTGTTTTCCTGTTACAACACCTACAGAATCCCGAGAAATTGTTAGGTAACAGAACCGGGTAGAGCGAACGGATCCATGTATCACGAAGGAATCTACTGATGTAATAAAATGAAACAAATGTCCGCTAACGCTATTGTAGCCTCAAACGTGTAAGAATAAATTGCCCATTAAATTCAGTGCGGAATGCCAGAATGAACTAAATGACTTCTTACCCTTATATAAAATAAGAATTAAGCCCATTATAGTCCCACTTTACAATCTATAGATGTCTTAGCCTGAAATATTCAATCGGCAGTATTTATAATAAATCCATCGTTTTGAATTTCAAATCTTTTCTTCATGCTCATCGCATCCTGCAGGAAGTTATTTTTACGTTTTGTATACATCTAACTTTTAGTTACTATCGAACCACCATATTTCATCCTTTTGATCAGATGAATCATCATGTCATTAATCTGAAAATATCGGAAGGTGTAACTAAATGTGGCTTACTGTTACTATTATAAATAATTCCGAACCCACCCTTCTGATGTATTTTTATTTTACATTTTTATTTGTAAACCATTTGAATGACTAATGTTTCAGTGTAAAGATAATAACTTTTATCAGTGTTATCAAGGACATCCTGTCTGAAAGCAAGTATCAGATGTGTAAATTGTTACGATATGATTCGTTTTAAACTTTTGTTTTGAACAAGATGTAAAGGTGTAGAGACAAACCCAAAAATAATAAGGGTCGAAACATAAATAGAAATAACAGGCTGAATTTTAAAATAAAATAATGCCAAAATTGCATTAAAAGCTTCGATGATAGTGCTTGAAATGTGCTACTTAATTACAAATACATAAAATAGTGATACATCCCAGTTTTTTGTTTATGTATTCTATTTTTAGCACAGTGTCAGTACCATTTTACTAAGATTTCTGCCAATACTATTGATGTCATCAATTATTTATTATCATTTTAAAGTCAGACTGTCATCATATTTGTTGTATTTTGTAAGTTATTGCATTTTAGGTTGATTACAGCGCAGCATCCCTGTCTGGCTGCAGACATTTTGCCCCATTGCATTCTGGGTAGTTAACCTTGACAACCTAGTAGAATTCCAGGAATAAATCCAACTGTCAAAACATTTCTAAGCTAAATTTCTTTAATTTAAGCCAAGGATCAGAGTTTCTCAGGTAATAGTCATTTTATTTAGGAATTATACCTTTGATTCATTTTAGTAGTTTAAACTGATTTTTATGATTTAACATTCAACTCAGAGTTTGGTTGTGTGCACCCACATAGTTGATGTGTGCACACATGTTTTTTGGTGTGCACTTGGTCAGTATAAAAGCTTTTTCTTGCTTCATTGAAAAAACTCCAGACCTTGAATTTCAAGAGCTTAACCTATTTTTGGTATCTGCCTATTTTCTATTTTTGACTTAAGAAATTTTAAGTCTTTGATTATTCTTGCTTAAGTAGATAACTTTTAACAGTAAATTAAGAATTTTAAGAATCAATACTGAGGTTTATTAGTAGACATTGTTCCATTTAAAGCTTATCATCATTTTGTTGCATATTCATTTTAACTTATAAAATCATGCATAAATATTTTGCTTGTTTGGCAGAGAAAATTTGAAAATTATTGAGGTTAATGTACTTCTTGATTCCACGTCAACCATTAATTCGGTGTCATTAATGACGTCATCAGCCTGATATAAACTTAACATGCTCATATTGAAAATATTGACGGATGTTCTTGAACATTCAGTATGTAAGAATTTGAATTTCATCAAATGTGTACTGAGGTGAGAATTTACTAATCATGTGACTTTTATTTTTTATCCTATTGTTACCCTTACGGTTAAATGAATGTAATTCAGGCAATGATCGTTGTTATGTTCTATTATGATTAGATATTATAATCATTAGACATTGTGTTAAAATTTATTTCAAATCTGTCAAAATTTGACAGAGATAAAAGGAATCCTAGGTGCTGAGTTAGAAAAGTTGTTGAGTATATTATTAGTATACGGACCATTTTGCTATCTTGAATACGTTCGAAGTACGTTATGTAATGTTCAGTCTTGACCTTTGACATTTATGCGACCTGAAAATGACGTTAAAATAACCTTGGAATACGACAGTACCAAAAATATTTCTGCAGTAGATCTACACATAAAGACTTGCAAACATGTCAAGTATAACACACTTCGCCATCGCATGCCACTTTTCCCAGATATATATTATTCTATATATTATTATATATGATATTATATATCTTTATATCACTATCAGTTTTATAAACAAAATAAAAGAGTGTATTGAGACGCAAGAGATAAACCAATGTAGGTGGTTATTTGTGAATAAAACGAGTGCATAGCGGCAATTTATTTGTAAATGCATTCATTTGACCTTTGACACCATTAAACTGTAATGAGGAACCCAATAATGCGACAGCCCTTTTAAATTTCATACTTGGGGACCACTAATATATATACTAATATCCGAGCATTAACAAAAATGCCATCAGAAGTCACATTTTCCTAGAAATTGGCACACTTGAATATGATAAAGTTAAGAGTTGGTCAATGGATGATTAATTGGGAGTGCAATTGAATAGATAAAAGAGCCGACCTTTATTGGTGTAATGGTGATAATTATAACAGATGGCAGAAGTGAGAAAACAACTTGAGATAGGTTAAACATTTTCAAAGCTATGATTTTGTATTGTTGTATTCTTATAGAGTAAAATTCATTTTAACCATATCAATCTAAAATGGTGAAATGGGTGTATTTCAAGGAATGTCTAAAATACCTAAAATGGTTTTGCTGAATGGACAGTACCACTAACAAGCTACTGAGTGCGGGACAAAACAGAACAGAAAACAAATATCCAGGAATTCAGTCCCATAAGGCTTTGTCAATTGTACCGACATGTAAAATAAAAAGTAAGCGTATCCTCCAAACTTTAAAACAAACACGAAGTCTGTCTAAAAAGAGAAGAATCATGCACTCGTTTTATCATTTTACTGTATGTGTTTTTTCGTTACTACGTTACAAAACATGAGTGTCACAATAATCAATGAATGTTTCGTTGAATTATTGCTTCAAACAATATTTTTCATTATTTTTTACCGTTGTTAATGAAACATTTTATCGCTTCTTCAACGTGAGAACAGTGTAATCATAGTCAGTCCTTATATACGGAATATCAGTTAAGTGTTAAAAATCTATTTTCTCAATTTAGTACTTTTGCAGCTTATATTCATTAAATGTTTAACAAACTTACAGATCTATATGTAATACCGTAATACGGATTTTCTTTTACTTGCTACAGGAATGAGTTAGGTTTTAATGCAGACGATACTTTATTTCATCCAGACAATTGAGGAACCATTTTGTTTTATGGTTAATATACACGACGACGCAAACAAATGCCACAAACAGTTAAAAATATCCGTATCTTATTTGTCTGCCTCGATTCTCGAAATGAAATCATTGCATTTAAAGACAGAGAAAAATACATTTTTATGCTCAGTAAAATTAATATTAGTACCAATTTAATCTTTTTGTTAGGATCATATTCTGCTTTCCAGAAAGTATTCTGATAGACAACATGTTTTTAATCAATCGTCACGCAGAACATACGCCTCGTCCAGGAATAAAACTAACGACTTTGCGTTCCGTAGATATGGGTTGTCCATACTGAGCTGAGCAGGCGGGCTCCATCTATGAATAACCATAACACATGTATGGTTGTTGCTTTAACAATATACTGCGAAAAAGAATATAACTTTGATAAAGAAGACCTTCGGAAGCTTTGAACCCATCCACGCAAAATAATACATATTTTTGACTTATTCTGTTAATGAAATGAACTAAATTGTACAACACCCCTCACACCCTACGCTTAAATGGTCTTTTGTGGAAAAATTGAATTGATGCAATGACGCCAAAGGAAAATATAGCTGCACACAATCCTAGAATAGGTATACTTTTAGAGCCTCAATACAGCACTTAAATATTGTTGTTGTGATGTTAATAAGAATTGTACAAAGATTCCTTGGAGGTACAAGACGCAACCAAACACAATAAAAGCATACTCCGTTAGACTGAGTATATATATTTTAGAGCAAAGTCTTAATATATAACAGCCACCAGCATAGCATTGCAAAACCAGGATTTTGGCAAACTTCACTACCATTCCTTAGTGACTTAGAAACATATATTTCAACTTGGATGGTAGTTTAGGGATCAATGAGCAATAAATGATATAGTGTTGCATTATTTTTAATTTTCTTATGTACAAAAATGATAATTAAAAAATTGTGTCCAATTGGATTTTTACAATTTCCAATCAGATATATGGCGTCCGATTGGAATTTTTGAAAATCCAATCGGACATTTTTCCAATATTTTGGCGGGCTAGATTTTTTCCCGGGCGGAAAACAGTAAATTTTTTATAACAAATTAAAAGGCATATTTGTGTTACTTCTGTGTTTTAATGTCTTTTTGTCTGGGTTTGAGATGCATTGTATGATAAATAAAAAAATCCCATTTAAAAAGCTGGAAAAAATCCGATTGGACATTTTAAGAAAAAAAATCAGATTTATTGTAAACGCTTTTAAACATGATCAATGACCACCCATAAACATAAATAGTGAATAACGATGTTTTTAATCAGTTTAAAATGGTTTAGAAATTCTAAATCCAATTGGATTTTTTCCCAATTTTAGGAGTTGGAAATTTCTCCAGCTTTTAAATTTGGAAATTTTTCAAGCTTTAAAAGTTGGATTTTTTCCAGCTTTAAAAATTTGAAAAATATCCAGCTTAAAAGATTGGACTTTTTTCCAATTTTGAGTGACTGTGGTCATTTTAAAGCTAAACTACTTCTTTTCTAAACATATAACAGTGTTTTTGGAATCTTTTGTATGTATTTTGCTAAAAAATAATTAAATAAAGTAAATCCTGGTTGTCTTCATTTTCTAACTCCATTAGTATAAATTTACTGACCAATGAGCCGTAAAATACGGTATGTTATTTCATACTTTTTTTTATAAATTATTATGAGTTATGGGCACTCCATATTTCTCGGAATAATATTCCGCCCATTACGTCGCCGAATATTTCCGAAGCATATTTCCAGCGTATTTTCTCAATTCTTATACAAATCTAATAACCAATAATTATTCCAAGATAGAGACTAAATATAACTTTCTTCCGTTTTATGCTATAGCGCAGCAATTGTTTATCATATCAAGAAATAAATTTTGTTTCTTCGCTTCATCATGTGACATTTTTAGCCTGCCGAACGGATTCTGTTGTTTCTATGATAAAAACGAGTAAAACACCAGTTTCAGGACACTAAATTTTGCGACAAAAATGGTCCAAAATACACTCCTTGTGCGACCTGTACCTTATTATCAGCAAATGACTGGCCTGATACATATGTATATTTATAAAGCGTGCGACCAGACGAAATTCTTGTAACCATGCGCTTTTCCCACAAATTTGAGCTAATTCTGGATAGATGGATGACCATTTCCATGAGTTGCGGTATCTCAGGCAAGATTTTAGACCCGGCCATCTACATGAAGCTACAAATATGAGATTATTTTACACAGTAATCACTCGTACGCAGGAGTCCTTCATTTTATAAACATTATAAATAACCAGTTGAATATAAATGCCTTTACAGTACATCTACCTATTGTAGTAAAAAATCGTCCTAGACCATAATACGAAACAGGCCCCTGCCACTTTATTTAGCGCAGGTTTTAATTCACACAAAGCGATAACACGCATATTCGTCAAATCCTGACATAGTATTTACAGAAATATGAGGAAATGGCCTTAATGTCAATCATATATGTAGAATACTAATTAACTTTAACTTAAAAATTTCTTTAAGAAATTCATCAATTTGTAACTGAATGACAGGTCATGGACATAACCGAATTGTTTCGTATTGTCGTTTGTTCCATTTGACGCATTTAATTCATCTAGTAGAAACATTAATAAGATGTCAGTATCTACTCGGAAAGCAGGAGTGGAAAGGCTTTTTGCGGTTACGGTTGTATCAATAAAACCCGGTCCGGCCCAAACCACGGAAATAGCAGATTTTGACTTTACGAAAACCACCGGAAACTTACGGACGGAAGGCTAATATAATTACGAATGATATCGTGTCGATATCAAGTTACATTCTATCACATAGATATTTAGAAGTTAAAGTCATTTGTTTATATTTATATTCATAGCTTTATAGTCACGTTCTCTTGTAGACCAATAGTCAAAATTTCTAATTTAACTGGCACTTATTAAGATCAAGATTTTCACCTGTTTCAAAATTGTAGGACAGTTTTTATTTATATTTTTTTCCACCTCGCCAGTTTGTGAAACAGTAGGACGAAAAACACATGCAGGCGACTGTACCGACACAGTAAAGGTCCCTTCGCCGTCGTACAAAAGCTAGTGTCACAACAGTAGTTGTGAAAGTAGTTCATAATGACGTAACATTAACTACCCTGTCAAGTTCTGTTGGAAGTATGAAGCCATGTGCTATTTCATGTCTGCCCGTTACACAAAATGACGTGTCGATTGCTGAGCTGCATTGAGTATAATTGAAGCAACTAAACTATCTCGTTATTTTAGGTATTTGCTTATGTCAAGTGAAATACCTCATTGAACATACGTATCATCAATATTAAATACTTTTCTTGTAGTTCTGTAATATGAATTAAGGCACCGCCTAATATGGGGATTTATCTTTTATATATCCACTTACAACGTAATATTCAACACTCAAAAGAAAGTGAAACTTCGCTCTAACAGTAAAATTTACATTTAGTGTCATCATACCTCTTTCAGCGAATATCATACTTTGCAAAATTTACGGGAAGCCGTGACAATGACGTCATTCACCGCGTTCTTGCACTGGCTTTAGGATTGTTTTTATTTGTTTGCACTCCATGCAGAAACTTGACGGACTTTACACTTCCTTACTGTTTTAAAAGTGTTTTTCAGTTGCATGTACAGTTTTCTTAACGAAAAAGAAATAAAAGAATAATGTTGGCGCAGCTTACGAATTTCTGTGACTGATATGGGGAGCTCAGATGTTCATGCAGACAACAAGTCTACGACGTGTAAATAAAACAGAACCGGACAACATCGAAAAAATTGCCTCAGTATATGAAAACAACAAAGACGAATAACTACATACGGACGTTACCGTCTCGGGGATTTTCATCCCCTAATAATGAAGTAAATTACAAATTTGCATTGACTAAGAATATGGTATAACCATTCGTAATTATATTAGCCTTCCGTCCGTAAGTTTCCGGTTGTTTCCGTATAATCGGAATCAGTTATTTCCGTTGTTTGTGCCGGGCCGGGCTGGGTTTTATTAATAAACCTTTTCTTACTAATCATAACCTCGGATTCTCCCTACCTCATTGCTCTTATATCGTAAGTTTCATTAATATTAAATACTTATCTTTAGTTCTGTAATGATGAAGTAAATTCCACATTTGCATTGACTAAGATGACGGTAAAACCATTCGTAATTATATTAGCCTTCCGTCCGTAAGTTTCCGGTGGTTTCCGTATAATCGGAATCGGTTATTTCCGTTCTTTGTGCCGGGCCGGGCCGGGTTTTATTAATAAACCCCATTTTCCTGGTCATAACCTCGGATTATTCCTACCTCCCCGCTCTTATATCAATAATATTATCACAATTTGGAGTTACGTTTTGGGCAACCGGCTCACAGCATAATATTTACATGTCTTTCTGGGTAATTAAAAAAGAAGAAAAAACATTTCATTAGTTCATTAGTTTAAAACTTTTTTTTTTTTTTTTTGTGAACACGGAAAATATCATAACTGTAAAATATTCTTACCATCCCTGCAATATATGCATTAAATCAGATATTGTGCTGCATGTATATCTAAAACTTGTTGGACACCTAGCCCAAGTATTTCTGTTAAAGGGAAAACAATGTTTGATCAAATGACTCTACAAAACGTCAACGATAAAATATGTTTTTGGCCGGTTAATAATATAGTTTTCTATGAAGAGAGTTATTACTCGTCTTACAATGAATGACTGCGTACAAACTGTCACTTTATTGACATGTTTCGATTTAAATGTATAGATAAACTTCATAGTTGTAAATTAACGTATTTCCTATATTTTTAAACTGACTTTGTTCATGAGTTATATTCGGTATATGTGCCATTGATAAAAGTATTAAAAAATAGTTAAGCTCATTTATAAGCGTGCTGCTCTGCAAGTTTTATCAATAATACATGTCAATATTTATGAGGAAGACAACTTCTATATATCCTTGCAGGGGTTGCTAATGCACAATTTAGTATTACGCTTCTATTTTTTTTCTCATTATTTTGTTTTTTTCATTAAGTTTCAATACGTTAATGTAGGGATAATACACGTTTTTTTGTGTATTAACGTCTGCAGAAGCCCGCGGGATTGTTTGTGACCGAGACCGAAGGTCGAGGTCACAAACATATCCCAAGGGCTTCTGCAGATGTTAATACACAAAACAAACGTGTATTGTCGCTATTCTTGCATAAAAATATATTTCACGGCGATTTATGTATTGTTTTCATACGTGATGACTTGTCGATTCCGGTACATTTTTTATTTACCATTCCAGTTGTTCTTGGAAACGGTAAACATGTTTTAAATATCCGTATCCAGGGCCCGGAAATAAACAACGCTATCAAAAGCACCTCCTGAAGGTTTTTAAGCGATTTTTTATCTCTCATTATTACAAACATAAAATTACCAATAATTGTTCAAATCATTTCACAATTTGGTGGACTCGATCACAATTTCAAGAATGATAACCTTGCATTCGAGTTATATTGAGTACGGACACGCAGTTGGAGTACGGATAAGTACGAACGTAGTGTCAAGTTTCCAAGCTGTTTATATAAATTCTTCGAGAAATTAGATAAAAACATACCGACTGATACTTACCAAAATCATAAATATAATACCTAAAAACGAACAATAGCACAAGTTACACGCGATACTTATTTATTCACAGTTATTTACAATAACTGAACAGACGCTTTGTAAAGGGAGTGAACTCTAAGAGAAGCTAGGGCGTACATTGATGGGGGCAGTACGTTTGGGATTGGAAACAGATACAGCTAAACATACTATGGATTACATTGTATTTATAATGCTACAAGATAAGGTTGTTAAGGAAGAAACAAGACGCAGATGCCAAATATCAGTGTGCGTAAAAATACATACATATATCCCTGGCAAAGCATTTCAAAAATAAAAATCGGGTATTAACAGCACGTGAATTGCCTTGTTTGCACACGATTTTTCTCCCGTTAATACATGGGCGGATCCAGTGAAAAAAGTAGTTTTTATGCAAGAATCAGTGTTTTCACTGCATCTTGATGTGACACTGAACATATCTTCCAGGATACAAACTTTCCAGAAAATGCTTCCACGTAGAGATTCGCAATTGCTGTAATTTGTTCACGTTGTGAAAGTAGTAGCTTAGCTAACTTCCTTTATTTGGGGCTAGAGGAAACGCTGAACACGTCATCGTAATCCCGTGAGTAGCTGTTTACGCTACTGTCCATGTCACCACACTACTGTACTTTTTACCGTGATTGCCATGATTTCGCGTAGAGGGCCGTAATAAGGCACCTGTGGATGTCCGACAATTGTCTGAGGACGATTCAATCAAAATAATAAAAGGAGAAATCAATGAGTGAATGAATACGTAAATTCATAAGTTCCTTACAATAAAAAGTAGAATTATTTATTCTATTTCCTCTATCATTGCAAGTATACGGTATGCAAAAGACAAGATCTCCGCCAAGTGGAGCAATATACGCTCACAATTATAATCAGAGGAAGGAGGTAAATTTTAAAGGACTTAACTGTTGAAACCCAAAGGACAGGAACAACAAATGAGAAGAAATTCCTCAAAAAGTCCACACAAAAATCCTTACCATGTACACATATATGTAAAAATACACATAAAATAGGAGGTACTATCTATGTTGCACCACTGAAAAGTGATCTCTGTTTTCCCTAAGACCAATAATAAAAAAGTAATATGTTTATAGTAGCATAAAAGGAAGTAAGGAAAAAATATTGTAAGTGAACAAAATGGGATCTGCCGAATAAAAATAAGAGAACCGTAATACAGATCAATATAATCACGTAACAAAGTCATATGACCTTTGACCCCTAAGTGTGACCTTGGCTTTGATGCGAGCCATACAAAACAAGTGCACTGCACAAACCTTGGTTTCCGGAACGTGTACAGTAAGTGAATTAACAACAACCTCTCGCTCCTACTTTTTAAAGGCCTTTCTGTTGGGTTTAACGTCACATTGACATATCTATAGGTCATATGGCCACTTTCCAGCTATTGTGGTGGAGTAATACCCAAGGTTCTCCATACGTGCGTTATTCCACCGACTTCCCGTAAGCAAGCATGTTGGCTTTCTCGCATGAAGAATTCATCGCCTCGAGTGAGGCTCGAACCTACACCAGAGAGGGGCAAGTGATTCAAAGTCAGCGACTTTAAACACCTGTCCAGGGATGTCCCTTATAAAAGTCAGTGAAATGGCAATAAGTGAAGCGGTTATTACTGTTTGTTACTGTGAGACCGATAACAGAGCAGTCTGACTCACGCGCCATAGTCATAGTGGCTACGGGCAACTGAAACCAGATTTAGCCAGCATTGAAATAACAAGCTCCAGCATCACCATCAACATCCAAGGTGGAGGTATTCTTGTGAAAAAAAAATGAATGCTCTTTAAAAATCCAGTTGTATATAAATTTTAATGTTTATATATTACTGACTATACAATAATTTCCCACAGAATTTGTAAAAAATTGTAGAAATCGCATTTATTACAAACCATAAACTTGTTTATTACATTTTTTTTCTATATATCGCCGGTCCATAGTTTTTTTTCTATAATGCTTGTCTATATTTCATCACATATTTACTGTGCTAATAGGTAAAAAATATATAAAATGAAACTTTGAAAATTAGTTTCTGATGTCATGTAATGTAAGACTACTGAATGGTTTGCCGGTCAATAGTCAAAACATTTGGTCATCAATCCGATTCCGGGCAATAGTTTTAACTATTAATCGGTAACTGAAACATGCAGTGCACCATATCGGGCCTCAGTAGTTTTTACTACTTGCTCGCGGACAAGTCATTCAATGAGTGAATACTATTGGTTCGCGTTCCATCAGACTTCGGGCAATAGTTTTTATTTACCTGCAAGCAATTAAATAAACGATACCTTGTAGGTATCATAGTGTTTTTTATTTTATTTTTTTTTTGTTGTAGTTGTGTTTTTGTTTTTTTTTTTGTTTTGTTTTTTTTTTGAATATTTTGAATATTGGCTCAGTGCTTGATAAAAGGAAATGGAGAGACTCCAAAAAGAGAATTGTTTGAACGCCAGTTATTAATATCAGAACATGAATCCTTCACTCAGAAAAAGCTGTATTCTGAAGTATTAATTATACTAGGTATTTATACAGACACATAAAGTTTTTTTATATGCCTTTAAAGTATTGAAATTTAATAATTTCTGATTTCATATGTATCTTATTTATTTTTTAAATAGTTTCTTTTTGCTCAGATGACAATTTACTAATTCAGTTTAAAATTTCATCTGAATATTAGCTCCCTTTATTAAGTGCTTACATTCTACAACTGAGTTATGAACGTCTTAGTAAAATGTCGTATAATGACTTTAAGAATTCATTTTACTTATTAGATAAGCATTATTCATCTTGTTTTTCGGTCAAGTTATAAGTCACACACAGAAGAATTTCGGAATGCTACTTAAAATAATTTCAGCACTTGGTCATATGAGAAAGTGACAGGTCATGATATCTCGCCAAGGTTAACTACCCTCTGTCCACGTCATGATTGTTGTTTTTGTTCAGTTACTAATTGTTTGACAAGCTGACTAAATATGAATTATGACATGTTTATTTTCTAATGATCATTTGCGTGTGTGGTCCGAGAAAAACATTTTAGTCATCCGATAGACAGTTTTCCTTAAATACAGCATACTTTGAGGCAGAGCTTTAGTATCATTCAGGTACTCAGTTAGGTTAGATGCGTATGTTCGATACTAGCAAAATGAATTAGTTAGATAAAGACCGAGGCAATTAACGTTGAAGTAATTATGTCGAAGAATAGAAGTTCTGTTAATAACTGAGGAAATGTTAGTGAACTAAGTTAGAGAATTATGAAGAAAGACATTGATGTATATATTATCTTAGAACTTAGTACAATATTAAATAGTAGTTATTATGGAGAACAGAGTTGTTGTTGTTGCTGATATTTAGTAGTGTGAACCTGAGTAACTGTTACACCACAAAAAAAAGATATATTAACTGTTTTGACAACTTTAAAATACAGTTTTGAAGGTTCCGCATTGTCTAATTAAGAATTTACCTATCTATCATTTTGGTGTATTTAAACGTACACATACCATTTATATTTATCAGTTATATGCCAAAATTGTAGCGTCATGTACTTAGTTTTTTATTAAAGCGAAACGTGTAAGGATTACACATAGGACAAAACGATACTATATATTTGTGAGTATGTATACTAGTAATACTTAGTCACCATACCAGTGTATATACAATTTTGCAAAAAAAAGAACTACTGTTTACTATGATATTATTATTTATATACATTCTTTCTTTAGGATACTTTTGAGTTTTTTTTATATATGATAAAGGTTGAAAAATAAATTAATAAAGTGCATATCCTTTCTGCTACATTAACGTTACTTAGTAAAACCTATTAGCGTCTAATGACCCTTTCACGCTTCTGTAGAATCAGTACTTATTACTTGAAAATATTTCTGAAATTTCTATGGTCTGTAGCTCAAATACGGACATACCTTACAACCGGTGCATATAATGATACTTTCAGGCAACATAAAGATGACCTTTGAATGATTTGACGAAGTTTTAAAAATCTCCATGAAACCTTACTCCGTGACGATTTGTGTTTTTTTCTCAGTACAAATATTTTTTCGTAGATGTAAAGCTGACATGTCGTGCTAAAGCCCAGGTGTTTTTACGGTGTTTCATTAGGGCCAGTGCCAGCTCCCTATGAACGCGAAGCGTGAAACGCGAAGGTACAACGGTACAATGGTGAAGCGCGACAGTAAGATGGTGATAACACGACAGTACGATGGCGAAGCGCGACAGTACGATGATAGTTCTTAGGTAAATAATGTGAACACATTACCAAGACAACACATTCTTTCAAGTTTCATCTCTTCATCAGAAATCAAGACAGTCCAACAGTTTATCTTATAAGACTATCTTGTCAAGTCTTGATATTCGGCACTGTCCCCTACACCGCCCACGCCCGTACCAGCAAACAGGAAACTAAGTAATAATTAGAAACGGAAAACTTCGTTAGTTCTTGAAATTCGTCAATATAAAAACTTAAATTTAATGCAGACTGGTTATTATCAAATGTCGTTTATGTCATAACTTGTAGAAAGTGTAACATTTAAATTAAATATATACCTGCCAAATATGACAACAGTCATTAGTTTCAGCGATCCGTCTTATGATATTGGTGTGGCTACGCATTTCAACAGAACAAATCGCAGTTATTGACAATTTTAGTTTATTTTAATCGAATGTGTTTGTTTGTAATTAAATGGATAAACTATAACACGAAATCCTCTATACTGAATAGCTAAAGAAATTATCCAGTTTTATAACTGGGATATTTTATATTTTAAAACTTTTATTTATAAATCACTTGTGTTTTTCATATCACATTACACTTGAAGAACTTCACGTGTAAAATTTTTAAAACTCAATCAACCGTGAAGTCAGTAGTCCCGCAACAGCTGTTTTGCACGAAATTCACGTGCGCCTGAATTAACAATTTTCTTTGTGAAATTTCATTGTCATTGGAAATATTGATAATTGCCTAACTCAAATCGAAGCACTGAGAGTACTGATGGGGCGGTGCATTTCAGCTGTTTTTGTAACATTCTTAGATGAAAGTCAAATATTGAGATAGGAACCTGTGGTTTGCGCAAGAGACTTCGTCTGACTGAGGATGACATTCGTGCCAAATATGAAATAGATTGCATGATAAAATGTGAAACACCAACCCCCATCCCTAGCACCGGCATAAGCAGAACTTTATTACCCATGTGTTGAATTCAAGAATGTACTTCATTTACATTTTTATAGAAATTTGCAGGGCCTGGCAGGGGTTAGTAACTTGTTGAAATATATATGGTTTCAAATATATATATATATATATTTATAGAGAGAGAGAGAGAGAGAGAGAGAGAGGAAATTACATGAGTGTTTTTTTTTTTCATATTGAATTTATTAAACAAAATGAATAAAAGAATAAAATGCGAGGCTGTGCCGAGCATTTTGTCAGTTTTATTCAACGAGTTTAATTAATTCCAAGACCTTATTAAGGGTAACATTCTGGCCAAGTTTCATTAAGAGTGGGCTCAAATTGTGACCTCTGGAGGGTAAAAAATCTTTTCCTTTAATTTGAACTTGTGACCTAGTTTTTGACCCCAGATGACCCAATGTCAAACTCCTCCAAGATTTTTGAGGGTTCCATTCAGATTAGGTTTTATTAAGATTGGGCCAACAATTTGACCTCTAGAGTGTTAACAAGCTTTTCCTTTGATTTGACCTAGTGACCTCGTTTTTAACCCCATATGACCCAATATCAAAATGATCCAAGGTGTTATTGAGGTTAATATTCTGACCAAAATTCATTAAGATTGGACAAAAAATTTGATCTCTACAGTGTTTACAAGCTTTTCCTTTGATTTGACCTGGTGACCTAGTTTTTGACTCAAGATGACCCAATCTCGAATTCGTCAAAAAATTTATTGCGGGTACATTCTGACCAAGTTTCATTAATATTGGCTCAAAATTGTAACCTCTAGAGTGTTAACAGTCAAATTGTTGACAACGACGACGGACGACGGACAAAGGGCGATCACAAAAAGCTCACCTTCGAGCACTTTGTGCTCAGGTGAGCTAAAACTGAGGCTCAAAAATCATTTATTATTACATTCAAACTTTACAGCCAATTTGATCCGAGTCTGCCTTGCATATAGTTCTGGATACCATAACTAAATAAGGTATTTTATATACTGACGGTGATAGTTTAGTTATGGAATTGTCCTTTTTCAAAATCAACTGTTTAAGGTCAGCACATAAAATGCGACTTCACTGTTAGAATATTCCAAAAAAGTAATGTCTACATATAATTGTAATATTATTCAACTTTTTTTTTTGTCGAAAGAATTTTGATACTATACCAACATATAATGATTTTATGCTGAAAATTGTATTATTTTCCAGGGCTTTTCACCAGCAAATTGGGAAGAGGCCTAGGCCTGTAAAATTGGGAAATTTCTGCGCGATAACCGTCCAGATTGGGAAAAAATGCTATTTATGGACAGATGGAGTTAGTGTAAAAATTTAAACAATAATAAATACTTTAAATTCAAATTTGATTTTTACTGTTATAGACTAGACTACAGCACTTTATTTTTCAGACTTCTAAGTTTCACAAATCTAAACACAGGCCGTGTCTTCGGTGTTATTATTAGTAATTACCGGTACCCTCGAATTTATGCTTATTTACCCCACAGTCGAACCATGACCTCTGATTTCTTTTGATACCGCCACGCATTTGATTGATTTGCAGTAATATTTCCCGTCATATGACATTTTGTTGGGAGAATAATCAACCGGAAGTAAACAGAGAAAGATGAACAAAATTTATCTCCCCTGAAGCACAGACTAAAATCTAAAATCCTGGACACGGAGCATAACGCAACACGCAGTAATTTGCGCTATAGTAAGACAAAAAGTCGATACCCGACAACCGCTTCCCCGATAAAAGTAAAATGTAAACAAAATTAAACCATTTGCTGGTGTGATTTTGGGAAATGTTATCTTGCATTATGGGAAGTTTCTCTGCCACAGTGCCGTCTTTTGGAAAATCCTTGATTAAAATAGAATAGGCTAAGAATAGAACTGATAAGAAAAGATCGGATGGGCAGACGTCGAGCGTCCATGTTTTTGGTTAAAAGTGATGTTTTTCTAATGGCTGATATTTTCTTAAACGCAAATGATATCAATAATTTTTGATCAATGGAAAGGCTATACAATAAGCATTTATTGATAACTTAATTATAATTTCGAAATAAACGGAATAATTATGAATGCTTTACTTACATTGTTTTTCCTAAAATTTGAGGGAATCTACGGCGCTATTTAAATCGTATGTCATTTAAAACAGTTATTCATTTTCAAAAGATACTTGAATAACAAAACATGAATATCGTTAGCATTTCGAAACATTTTGATTTTTTAAAATCCATAAATGAACGAAAACGTTATTAAGAATTAAAAATTCTGATCCCACACATAATGTAAAATTATTTGATTTGCCCACCACGAGATAAACAGGTGTTGATGCGTGACGTCAGAGCGATCTCTCCTATGAGATAAGGAAAAAAAATGGGCTACAAACAATAGTTGATTTCTTTCTTTATTAAGATTTAATTTGACATGGAAAAGGTTGGGAAACCAAAAATCGGTCACGTGGTTTACGGAATACCTCAGTTATTGTCGATTCCGAAAATGGCAAATTGACGGGAAAATCAGTTAATTGGAGTGGTGTTTATTGCACAAGCATTTTGTCAGTGTAGACTAACAGAATGTGGTCCAAATGATGGGATACCAATTTGTGAAAAATGTGCGTTTTGTAATAAAACGAATGCGACTGCTTTTGAGTCGTACACCTGTTGACTTTCAAAGAACAACTGGCTTTGACGATGGAATGAAATGGGGACACCTGCACTTTACCGGTACGCACATTAAACAAATACTCCCCATTTATATTTATGGGGGCTATTGCTCCCACACTCCCGTTTGTTTTTTTTTTTTAATGAATAGATTATTGTTACAATTGATTTAAATGATTGTAACGAGCACACCCTGCCTTTTAAAATCCTAGCAGGAAGTGCGTACCTGTAAAGTCCATTTTAGCCTCATGATCATCATCAAAGACCTTCGACTGCCTTGCATAGAAATCTGAAAATTAATACGTCAAACCGTTATCTATCTATCTATTTATACTGCATCAGCCCTCGTTACGAGTAATATATGCAGCTGCGCGCCTGTACAAGAAATTTAAAAGCAGAATGGACAGTAGAATACACAAATAGCTGAACAGCTGAATAGAGCATTTTATATAAATATATTTTAAAATAAGAGCTGAAAAAACAAACGCTAACCTTGTTTAGCTTTGTGCCCGACCTCTCTGTTCTGCTTAACATTATTGAATAAGTTTGATTTGCGGCAAAGTAAAATTTTGTCCGAAGTTCAGTTGCATACCGGATCACCCACCATCACCAAGCAAACGAATGACGTGACTTATAAACACGCCATAAATCCGCTTGACAGAACAATAGGCAACCTGTATACTCAGGGCCTGGCAGGGGTTAGTAACTTGTTGAAATATATATGGTTTCAAATATATATATATATATATTTATAGAGAGAGAGAGAGAGAGAGAGAGGAAATTACATGAGTGTTTTTTTTTTCATATTGAATTTATTAAACAAGTTAAATAAAAGAATAAAATGCGAGGCTGTGCCGAGCATTTTGTCAGTTTTATTCAACGAGTTTAATTAATTCCAAGACCTTATTAAGGGTAACATTCTGGCCAAGTTTCATTAAGAGTGGGCTCAAATTGTGACCTCTGGAGGGTAAAAAATCTTTTCCTTTAATTTGAACTTGTGACCTAGTTTTTGACCCCAGATGACCCAATGTCAAACTCCTCCAAGATTTTTGAGGGTTCCATTCAGATTAGGTTTTATTAAGATTGGGCCAACAATTTGACCTCTAGAGTGTTAACAAGCTTTTCCTTTGATTTGACCTAGTGACCTCGTTTTTAACCCCATATGACCCAATATCAAAATGATCCAAGGTGTTATTGAGGTTAATATTCTGACCAAAATTCATTAAGATTGGACAAAAAATTTGATCTCTACAGTGTTTACAAGCTTTTCCTTTGATTTGACCTGGTGACCTAGTTTTTGACTCAAGATGACCCAATCTCGAATTCGTCAAAAAATTTATTGCGGGTACATTCTGACCAAGTTTCATTAATATTGGCTCAAAATTGTAACCTCTAGAGTGTTAACAGTCAAATTGTTGACAACGACGACGGACGACGGACAAAGGGCGATCACAAAAAGCTCACCTTCGAGCACTTTGTGCTCAGGTGAGCTAAAACTGAGGCTCAAAAATCATTTATTATTACATTCAAACTTTACAGCCAATTTGATCCGAGTCTGCCTTGCATATAGTTCTGGATACCATAACTAAATAAGGTATTTTATATACTGACGGTGATAGTTTAGTTATGGAATTGTCCTTTTTCAAAATCAACTGTTTAAGGTCAGCACATAAAATGCGACTTCACTGTTAGAATATTCCAAAAAAGTAATGTCTACATATAATTGTAATATTATTCAACTTTTTTTTTTGTCGAAAGAATTTTGATACTATACCAACATATAATGATTTTATGCTGAAAATTGTATTATTTTCCAGGGCTTTTCACCAGCAAATTGGGAAGAGGCCTAGGCCTGTAAAATTGGGAAATTTCTGCGCGATAACCGTCCAGATTGGGAAAAAATGCTATTTATGGACAGATGGAGTTAGTGTAAAATTTAAACAATAATAAATACTTTAAATTCAAATTTGATTTTTACTGTTATAGACTAGACTACAGCACTTTATTTTTCAGACTTCTAAGTTTCACAAATCTAAACACAGGCCGTGTCTTCGGTGTTATTATTAGTAATTACCGGTACCCTCGAATTTATGCTTATTTACCCCACAGTCGAACCATGACCTCTGATTTCTTTTGATACCGCCACGCATTTGATTGATTTGCAGTAATATTTCCCGTCATATGACATTTTGTTGGGAGAATAATCAACCGGAAGTAAACAGAGAAAGATGAACAAAATTTATCTCCCCTGAAGCACAGACTAAAATCTAAAATCCTGGACACGGAGCATAACGCAACACGCAGTAATTTGCGCTATAGTAAGACAAAAAGTCGATACCCGACAACCGCTTCCCCCGATAAAAGTAAAATGTAAACAAAATTAAACCATTTGCTGGTGTGATTTTGGGAAATGTTATCTTGCATTATGGGAAGTTTCTCTGCCACAGTGCCGTCTTTTGGAAAATCCTTGATTAAAATAGAATAGGCTAAGAATAGAACTGATAAGAAAAGATCGGATGGGCAGACGTCGAGCGTCCATGTTTTTGGTTAAAAGTGATGTTTTTCTAATGGCTGATATTTTCTTAAAACGCAAATGATATCAATAATTTTTGATCAATGGAAAGGCTATACAATAAGCATTTATTGATAACTTAATTATAATTTCGAAATAAAACGGAATAATTATGAATGCTTTACTTACATTGTTTTTCCTAAAATTTGAGGGAATCTACGGCGCTATTTAAATCGTATGTCATTTAAAACAGTTATTCATTTTCAAAAGATACTTGAATAACAAAACATGAATATCGTTAGCATTTCGAAACATTTTGATTTTTTAAAATCCATAAATGAACGAAAACGTTATTAAGAATTAAAAATTCTGATCCCACACATAATGTAAAATTATTTGATTTGCCCACCACGAGATAAACAGGTGTTGATGCGTGACGTCAGAGCGATCTCTCCTATGAGATAAGGAAAAAAAATGGGCTACAAACAATAGTTGATTTCTTTCTTTATTAAGATTTAATTCGACATGGAAAAGGTTGGGAAACCAAAAATCGGTCACGTGGTTTACGGAATACCTCAGTTATTGTCTATTCCGAAAATGGCAAATTGACGGGAAAATCAGTTAATTGGAGTGGTGTTTATTGCACAAGCATTTTGTCAGTGTAGACTAACAGAATGTGGTCCAAATGATGGGATACCAATTTGTGAAAAATGTGCGTTTTGTAATAAAACGAATGCGACTGCTTTGGAGTCGTACACCTGTTGACTTTCAAAGAACAACTGGCTTTGACGATGGAATGAAATGGGGACACCTGCACTTTACCGGTACGCACATTAAACAAATACTCCCCATTTATATTTATGGGGGCTATTGCTCCCACACTCCCGTTTGTTTTTTTTCTTTAATGAATAGATTATTGTTACAATTGATTTAAATGATTGTAACGAGCACACCCTGCCTTTTAAAATCCTAGCAGGAAGTGCGTACCTGTAAAGTCCATTTTAGCCTCATGATCATCATCAAAGACCTTCGACTGCCTTGCATAGAAATCTGAAAATTAATACGTCAAACCGTTATCTATCTATCTATTTATACTGCATCAGCCCTCGTTACGAGTAATATATGCAGCTGCGCGCCTGTACAAGAAATTTAAAAGCAGAATGGACAGTAGAATACACAAATAGCTGAACAGCTGAATAGAGCATTTTATATAAATATATTTTAAAATAAGAGCTGAAAAAACAAACGCTAACCTTGTTTAGCTTTGTGCCCGACCTCTCTGTTCTGCTTAACATTATTGAATAAGTTTGATTTGCGGCAAAGTAAAATTTTGTCCGAAGTTCAGTTGCATACCGGATCACCCACCATCACCAAGCAAACGAATGACGTGACTTATAAACACGCCATAAATCCGCTTGACAGAACAATAGGCAACCTGTATACTCGATGATTTTATTCAATAACACTCCATTCTAGATGCAACATCTTCCAAGATTGAATTGCAGAAAGCTAAAGTCCTGAACAAATGCTAAAATGAGTCACTTTAAGTTTCCTCAAGCGTTTCCGTTATAAAAATTTTATGTAGTAATTGCAAATACGGTATGCATACACTATACATATGTACTATAGTCTGACGAACCTAATAAAAGCCCAGTTTATAATAATAATAATCGCATAAATATGTCCTTTTTGCAGTTATTCTCAAGAACAAGAATGCGTCGTTTTAAGAAAAAAATTAAAAAGTAGTCGCCAAGCTTTACAAGTCACTGACCTGATAAAGCAAATTATTTGACCCCTTGATTTTTGCCTTTAATTTGCATGAAGGTAGGATATATATATAGGGGATAAAAAATGTGGAGAAAGCTACTCAAGTCTTTACATTTTAATATTGTCTATAAGCATTGAAAAATCAATAAGAATAAAGTAATAAATAACCGGTTTCACCCGTTCAATGCTTGATCTTCAGATAAATGACGTTGCCTCTAGGCGTATATATATATATATATATATATATATATATATATATATATATATATATATATATATATATATATATAATTTAGACAATTCTGATTAAAAACAAGTGGGGTTTCAGTAATAAGTTCAGTAGTTTTCCCTCATGCCGTCAGAGTGTAAAAATAGCCGTAATATAGGTCATATTCATGCGCTTTGTTGTAGGTGCTTTTATTTATGAGAGGATGTAGAAAGTGGATGCGCTTTGCACTAAGAAGTGTCGGGCTTTCATTTCCCCGTCTTAATTCCATTGGAGGCGGAGCTTACGCACCGCCCCAAAAACAGCATAAGGTTTAAAAAATATTGTTGGTTGCACCGCACAACTGAATCAAATTTAACACGAACGCCCAATTTGAATTTTACAATGCAACTGACGCGCAGAAGATATAGCCTTTCAGACGGTTTTTGTGGCACTACTGACTTCACGGTTGATCGATTTTTTAAGATTTATCACGTGAAGATCTTCAAGTGTAATTTTGGTGTGAAGAAACAATTAAAAAATTTGAAAAGTGATTTTGTTTTATTTCAAAATATACCAGTTTTACATCTGTATAGTTTCTTTTGCTGTTCAGTATAGAAGTTCACCGGTTAAATATCGCACATCTTTCTAGCGATGAAATCAGCGACTAATGAAACTGTAATGTTACTATATACTAACCTGTTTACAAACTTTCTGTAGTTTTAATGTTATGATTGTATAATAGTATTTCCTGTTTATATTCAGACTTTAAGTTATGACTAATATTTTGCGATCAAATATAATATATATGTGCTCTAATAGTTCTTATTGGAATAATTTATTGCTATTTTATTAGCTCCCTTTATTATTGTTTCAAGTTTTTAATGATTTTCAATCGTAGCCTATTGTCATTTTTTTATCATATTCTGACGTTCATACAAATTACACATTTAAATCCTTGAAGATGTTCGATTTTACCTCTGACAGCTAGAAATTAGCAATCTTTAGACTACGTACGGATATGCAGCTCGTAAATAAAAAACACCGAAAACATTGAAAATGTGATATTTTTGTTTGCAATAAATTTGTCATTTTTGTATGAAACTGTAATCAAAGTAGCCTATTTCCTACAGATATTTTTTATTAGAGAAACAAATTAACGACAAAAGCATGATCGTCGAGGCGTTTAACGTGGAGAGAAGTTGTACATGTACGAAAGGGGGTATCCTGGACAGTTTTAAATATAACTATGTAAATGGCGGCTTCGGTGCATTTTTGGACTAGATTCAGAGCACCCAAATATCACTACTACATTTTCCTCGTCAACACGTTTTTCCATCGTTAGTCTGGTCTAGACACACTGGAAGAAATGATTACGTTTATTTAAATAGACACATTTTAAAAAGATTTGCATTTTCCCTTATTTTCGTAACAAGAGAAAACCCGTCAGACTTACTGAAATTATCGGACCCAACCCACCCCACTTCATCCAACAAAACCCTACTTCGCAATTTGATCGCATTTAATTTTTCATTGTATCCAGATTTCCATTTCATCCGTTTAAAAATCTATGTTGAACATATCATTCTTTTTTAGTGTTACAATTTTCTAGAGATTTTGTTGAACAGAATCAAAGCGGAGATTTTATCCTTCTTGATAAAATTGTGCATGGGATGGGATTTTGTCCGAGGGCCCCGGGGTTGGAAATAGTCATTATTTCGGGAAATGCAATGGTGAACAAACTCGATGAATGTAATTTTGTACACTGAAGATTCTTTTGTTTCTCAGTCGACCGCAAATCCGATGATTTTTTTCTTTACAAAAAAAACAGACGAAATGATGGTGATCATAACGAGTTTGTTAATGATTCTCTTGTTGTTGTTTTTTTCGCCGTTCGCGTAGCAAAATGCAACAAAAATGGAAAAAAAACTAAATGAAACATTTTAAAGTTTAAAATAAGTTTAGATACTTTTTTTTGAATATTCAGAATTCAATTTGCAAAACTATTGAAAATTGCTAGAATACTGGATCAATTAAAATGCAAACAGAAATACAACGGTTGGTTTTTTACACGATGACAAGACTGTCTAGTTTCGCAGTAGGTGGTAAGATAAGATAGATCTTCGTAGAACACCGACAAACTGTCACCGGAAATTCTTATTACACGTGGCTGGAGGCAGTAGAATTCTTTTTTTAATTAGTCCAAAGGCATGTCATGCTGATAGTATAGAGGACAATGAGTTATGCTTGTCTAACCGTCTCATGTTATGATGCATGATTTCGAATCCTATGAAACTTCCGCAAAACCAAGTTCATAATATCAGTGAAAATTTGATATAGTAACAGCGAGAAAACCGTTCTGGAATTTGTAACAGAAATTTATCGCTTTTTTCTCAAAAGAATCATATAAACTTTAAAAACATGGTGTATGTAAATACAGTCGAAACTCGGTATCTCGAATTTCAAGGGACCATGCTTTTTCTTTCGAGATAACCGAAATTCGAGTTATGAAGAGCGACTTGTAAAGACGAAATGATGAAACAAAGTTGTAGCCGTGTATACGCTGTCAGTACTTTACGCGTACACGATTCCTTACAGTGTGTGTTTATCAAAGTTCTCAGGTTTTCGAAGAATAAAAATGATACTAACCTGAAATGTTTTTGAGTCAAGTTTCCTTTTTGTACCACATTGCTCTCCCGGAGGATTGATAGCATTTTGATCTGACATTTTGAACAAATGATGCTTTCTCAAAAGAAGTTATTTTTTACACAGTTTCATCGCGATTACCTCTAATTAATCCTTATTAAAGATCCAAACTGTTCAAACTAATTAATTCATTAGTTTAAATTTAAAGCAATTTTCATAACTTTCAAAAACAAATGACAACTGATTCAAGAAATCTAATGTATATATCAAACAATTATCATTATGGCACGTGCAAACAGGTATGACCTCATCTCACATTGATATTCGCCGCACCTTTTATATGTCGGCATCACGGCTTTCTGGTCAGGCAATAAACATGTACATGTGTTAAAAACCAAACACATTCACAATGACATGTGTGAAATTTTATCGCATACTTTTCTCACTTCGACATACCGAGTTTAAAATACACTTGAATTTTACTGACGGGACTGAAAATCCATTTCGACACATCCGGAGTCTCAGTAAGTCAAATTTTGACGTATCCGGAGTTGAATTACATATATAAAGAAGGAAATTTGACGGGACTTGGAAATTTCTTCGATCTAAACGGAATTTCGAGGTAAGCGAGTTTGAGATACCGAGTTTCGACTGTATGTTAAATGTAAACATTAATTAATACATTACTTATGTCGCTAGCTAATTAACCTTTAGCCTGCTGGCGGAAAGTGATTTTGCCTTTGCGACCAGTGCAGTCTGATCATGGTCTGCACTGTTCGCAATTCAGTCAGTAAATTTTCAGTGAACACTCCTTCAAGTAATTAATGGTATTGCCCAAATTGAATGATAGACCAGTCCATTTTAGAAACTTTGCAGGCTAAATGTTAAAGAAGAAAGATAGAGAGATATGTTTCACTCAATCTTTAATTTGCCTATTATAGTAACTGTGAAAATGATTGTGAGTTTTTAAAGTTTCATGTATTAGACGCGTGAATTGAGTAATTTTTTATCTAATATTTTAACCTTTAGCCTTCTGGACGTAAGTAATTCTACCTCTGCGACCGGTGCAGATCATGATCAGCCTGCACATTCATGCAGTCTGATCATCATCTGCACTGTTCGCCTTTCAGTCAGTATCTTTTTTATAAGCACTGAGTTACATCATTTTATGACTTCACGCTTTTGTTGCTAAATGGTCAATTTAATTAATTATTAATCAGGGTGTCAAAATTTTATTCTAATCTATCGGTATTAAAGTTTGGCTGATGTAAAAGAAAAATAACGGATGAGGGCTTTGAAATATGAATTTCTTCATGTTCAAAATTTAATCTTAATATATCAAACTTATTTTAGCTTATACATGGGTTTTAAATATATAATGACAACTTTTAAAATAAATCAAAGGGCAATAGTTTTGACAACTAACTTGACCATTTAGTAAGTGTATAGTACACGTATTTCATAAATTCTAATAAATACATTACGATGCTAAAAAGCCCACGTATACGAGGGGCGTTCAATATGTAATGTTACTCCGTATGTAGTTCCGTAACCGCTTATCATTTTTAGATGCGGTTTTCGGCACATTAAAAAGCAATTTATTGGAAACAAAATGCTATACAAATTATAAAAAATCGGCATGTTCAATGTAAAAATATAACCATTTTAGTGAGGTGTGCACGAATATGCTGGACCATAATTATAATTTAGGTTTGTCATGGGCATCCATAGTATCAGAAAAATAGAATAACTTGTAAAATCACAAAATTCTATCATTTTTTCTACGAGGTACAGCAATTTGTGATGAGTTTGCGTTTGTTTTAAACTATTTATTGCATTCTTAATTTTACAACATAACTAAAAAAATTTAACTTGAAGTTGATTCCATCTGGAATATGTGTTGAGAGCAATTAATCAAAGTTTTAAGTTTCGCAATCGAGAATTAAGATACTAGTATCAACTTAAAATACAAGAATTTTTTTTAAACGATGCTTATCGCGCCTGACAAAATTGCAGAGGCTTATTGTACTCACCTTACCATTTTTCGAGTAAAAATATACACACTCAATTTAAAACTGTTAGAAACTTTTTAATTCAGGTTTTCATATGTTTTTGTGAAGATCATGATTTTTGTTATCTGTTTCAACTAAAAAATGAACTATAGTCTTAGTTGTTGAATAGTAGAATCAAGGAATTGCATATTACAATCTTAATAATTTGGACATAAAATTGTCCAGTATACCCGAGTACACCTCACTCAAATGATCATATTTTTACTTTGTATCTACCGATTTTTTATAATTTATATAGCATTGTGTTGCCAATAAATTGCTCCATAAAGTGCCGAAAACCGCATCTAAAAATGATAAGCGGTTACAGAACTACATACGGAGTAACATTACTTATTGAACGCCCCTCGTATATACAAAACCTATAGCGGACAATAAACAACAATAAACCTATTATCTGTACGAATACACATAATAGGTGTATTGTATAATTTGTAAAATAATTAACTATAATAGTTTTTTTGTAAATTACATACAAAAAAATAACTTTATTGCGAAACCAGGCGAATTTAAACCACCGCTCACCCACGCACGCAAATCTGTCACTAGATTATGCAACATGTCCGCGTGCCTTGACAATTGTGTGTGCTTTTTTAATTACTTTTGATTTTTCGGTGATGTGACAAAAGATAAATCACATTGTAGCAGTGTAGATCACCAGATATGCGTTTTAGTGTTTATGACAGAATTCCGCTCAAGCCGATGCTAAGAGGTGATGCACATTTCATTACCTCTCATAAGCACTCAATCAAACCGAGTCTGCTAATATTCTTCTTGATTGCATTCTTTGCTTCCAAAGGACATTTTTACACATTTTATCATTTATAAGCAATTCGCGTACTTTTTCTTTTTTTAAAAAAAAGGTCCTCTGGCGCCAGTGATTTCGAATAGCATGCATATCACCACCTCGCTTTGCGCAAAGTTTAGATAAAAAACTACTATGAGAAACATGACCGTGACATTGGTGGTTTCGAACCCATTAGTTCCTGGTTGAGCGCCGGACACCTTAACCACTAGACCACAGTTTCCCTCGATTGACTTTCTAATGTTAGAACCGTAAAAAGTGTTAGAAAAAATATAAAGATGCGTTTTATGTGTAACAGAGTGAAAAAAATGCAACAAGGCGGAGCTTAAGCATTATAAGTGTGACTAATGTCTACATTTCTGTAAATATACGCCGATTCGTTGAATATATGGAAACTGCATTGAATAGATACTATATTCTAGATGTAGTGTTAAAGTATAATTTAAGACATTATTTACAGGAGTTAATAAAATAAAGCATTCTAGTAGAAATATATTAAAACAACTTTGGTACAAAAAACGGAGAATAACACTTTTCTAACGAAACATCTTGCTCATTTCAAACAATCATGTTCAAATGTCAAGTTAAGATATGATCAATATAATTATTTTAACGGAGTGAAGTCATGGAAATTTGGATACTATAAAATAGGTTTTAAATTTTGGGGATTGGGAGATTTTGTCCACCCTGGTCAGATTGTGCCTTGTCCTAGGGAGGAGTTTGTTTGGAGCTATTCCGCGTTTAATCTTAACTACAAGAAATGTTTAATCCTACGTTAATCCTAGCCAAAATCTGGAGGTCAGTGCCTTTAATATGACGTTCTGGTACCTTTACAGTTTGGACGAGCCGGATATTTGATAAGATATGAGAAATGCCCCCCCCCCCCCCCCCCTCTTAATAACAAAAATGATAAAATATATTTAAAAATTCAAACCCAGTTTATAAAATTATTATTTGTACGAATGAGACCTTCAAAATACTCGAGGTCTACGATTTTTACCGTTTTTATACAAGGCTTATTCATTACATGCTCGCCTTTCATTGTGAACCGGACCTTGTTTCAAACTAAAATTTTGCTGATAAGACAAGATTACTAAAATATACACTTTCAGAAACAAAATAAATATCTTGACGCCAGACCTGGCACATAATTATGACATTTCCACATTTCTTTTGTCGTGCTTTCCTTTGAGAGAAGCTCATCAAACAGATACCCGGGAGTTTGCTTTAATCATGAGGCTGATAACTTAAATTTGCTTCCTATAAGAAAATCTTATGAGATCCTCGCATTTTATAATTTTATTCAACTCGTTTAATAAATTCAATATGAAAAGACACTCATGTAATAGCCTCTATTACATGTATGCCAAAATGACGATTAGGTGACACAATCAAACCAAAATGTACTGAAGGAGAGCTTGTAAACTATTGAGGACAAAACACAAACTACATAGTGTTGTAATCTAAAACCCTAAAAAATAAGAAATACACATGTGAATCATATATAGTATATCGGTGCCTTCTCGGTATTGGCACTGCACTTTACTTTGTTTGTATGGAATGACGGAGGTGACGTCAACGTAAACAAAAGGCTTACAATCGAAGTTTCACTTTCTTTTGAGTGGTGAATAGTTTCTTTGTAAGCAGATATAAATAAAAGATAAATACCCATTCTAGGCGGTGCCTTAATTCATATTTATGCCAGTACTAGACCTTTTCGGCGTAAACGTACATGTGTGCGACTACGTACCTGTATTATGTACTTCGGACAATGTGGGGGTTGTCTCAAGACTGTAACGAAAAACTTATCATCGGTTAATATTAATACTCATAGTCATGACACAGCTGAGTTTGACCACCCTAAGAATTAGTCTTGTATATCAAAGTTTGAATATTGAAATATAGAATAACTCCACAATAATAGAATATATTTGCCTCCTCTAATTTTCGGTCCATAGTTCTGTCGCCGTGTGTGAAATGAAAATATAACTTTGGAATAATAACCATATTTCACAAGAAACTTGGGACCATCAAACTATTCATATCAATATTAAAGCGATGACCACTAGAAAATCAGGGACGAGGCTGTCAGAAAAGCAAATAAACGATTATGTATTCCGGTTGCAACAATATCCTAGAATATTAAACAAAACATTCGTTCGCTTCACTCGTAATAAATACAAGTATTCTGTTTTTTAATCCATATCCTACACATTAAGTATGAAAGACAGTATTGTTATAATTTGGCGTTTATTTCAGCAAGGATATCCACATATATAATCGTCGCCTATCGTGCAGTAATTAAGTTGCCCTTTTAAAGTAAATGTCAAAATTTATTTATGTGCTAACCGGCTACACCGTAGTAAGTTCTTAGTGTGCACTCCTGTTGTTTCACATAATGCCTTTTATCCATCTATAAATCTATTTATGTTTATTTTTATATGATAATGTTTAGAGAAGAGCTAAAGTTATGGTTTAGGGCAAGTTGCACAAAATTGAGATTCGCACATTTATTGTAAAATTTATATAAATTCATGTTTCGCACCAGGTTTTCTATGTACGCAAATAAAGGGTAAACGAGTCTGAGCGAAATCTGCCAGCTCCTCGTATTTTCTAGTAGCCGTACGTCTACCAATTATTGAATCTGAGCAGAACTACCATCAGCAGTGTTGTAATTCCCCGTGTGTCGAAGACCCTTGAGACATGCGATATCAGTCGTCCGTCGAGCCTTCACCGTGAATAACTGTCGTTTTCAGTTCCTTTTACTGTTCTCATAAAAATCAGATAAAACTTGGTATCAATTTGAGGGCTGGACGCACGACATTGCAACGCGACGGACGACAATGTGCAACGACACACGACACTTTAACATTTGAATGCCTCATTGTCGCGCTGCGTTTTGACAAAAGATATTGCATTAAAATTTGAGTTTCTTTGTTCATTGTTGAGCGTCGTGTCGTGTGTTGCGTTGAATGTCGTGTGTCGTGTCGTGTGTCGAGTTGAGTTGTCATGTGTCACACAAAGAACGCGACACACGACATTCAACACGACAGTGTACAACGATACTGGACATTATATCGCGCAAATGTCGCGGAATTATCGCATGTAGAGGTAATTTAGTGAGGGCGACACACGACATTCAACGTAACACACGACAAGGAGAAACGACACACGACAGTCTATCGCACAAATGTTGCGAAATTGTCGCATGTCGAGGTAATTTACTGAGGGCGACACATGACAACCAACGCTACACACGACACGATGCAAGACATTGCAACGCGACGGATGACAATGTACAGGCGTTTTCACATTTGAATGTATCATTGTCACTTCAGGTTTTGGAAAAAAATTCCAGTAAAAATTGCGTGCCGTTGTTCATTGTCGAGTATCGTGTCGTGTGTCGTGTTGAATGTTGTGTGTCGTGTCGTGTCGTGTGTCGTTGATTGTCGTACGTCACCCTAAGAACGTGACACACGACAATGTACAACGACACTCGACTTCATATTGTGCAAATGTCAAAAAGTAAAAAAAAATGCACGAAAAGACACCTTGTTTTTGAAAAAATTTTTTTTACATCAACATAGGCTCTAAAGTAACACGTTTGGTGAATACCAATTATTTGTATGAAAATAAATAGTTTAAAGTAAGTTTTGTCCTTCTGTACGATCTGTAGACTCGCTATAGGGACCGTATAACGCTAATCTTTGTCGCATTTTTTTTTTCGAAAAATTCACCAATTTCATTTTACTGTAGAAAACGTTAAATGAAAAATATCAAAACTGAAATTTCTTTTAATTAGTAGTTGGAAATATAGTCTAATCGAATATGAATAACAATTTACTTCACCGATGGGCACGCCGTCGGAAACATTTGCTGAGCTTTGCCATTTTTTGGCTTAAAATATCAGCTGTAAAATAAGGAAAAAGTGTTTATAAAAAATAACTTTGGGTAAATAACTGCAAATAAAAGCTTGTTTTGATAGAAAATGACAAAATATAAAAAATTATGACAAAAAGACAACATGTATTCGTCCGTCTGTATGTTATCCAGAATAAAAGCTGTAATTCCGTACTTTTCCGTAAGGAAAATTCCGTGTTTTTCATTAAATTCAAATAATTGTAGAATGTTCCAAACACAAGACATTTTAATGAAAGAACTTTTATAAATTAAATCTAAACATTGTTTAAACAGACATATAATTTGTATAGTTTTATCACCGACGATTTCGTCGGAGGGCCGTCTCAAAATATATCATTTTTCGTGAAAAAAATACATACTTCATATATAAAATAGAGGGATTGGCCTTGTCGGAGGAGTCATATTTTCAGAACCTGATATCTGATTTTAATAAATGATACCTTGTTGTAAATGACAAGCCAGTATCTAGAGAAAACAGGCCACGTCAGGTTCGAACCCGGTCGGCTAGGAGTCAAGGTCATAGGTCAAAGTCCGGTAATACTCTCAATATATGAACTGTTCAGAGCAGTCAAGACAGTCCTGAAAACTCAAGCACTACCTTCACTGAGTCCAATGACACCATTGGAGCAATTCTCACGGCTAACCGTAATTGTTACCAACGTCCTCCATCTAGGGACATTTTTCACAATTCACATGCCAATAGAACATTTTTTAAAGTAAGTTAGGGGGGACCATGTATGTATAAATGATAACAATATATATTATATAATTCATGAAAAGGTGTGCAATTTAAAATTGTCCGAAAATCTATCATGTTGAATGCTTTCATATGTTAATATCTGCATTAAAACAAATAATGTGACTTTATTTTTAAATTAGTAAAAAATCACAAGAGCTGTCAGTGCTCGACTATTCGTATTGTTGTCCCAAAAGCAGGAATGTTACCCTAAATGTTTAAATATATATAAAGTTTCAACCCAGTATTTGCATTAGTTTTGGAAATATTAGCCTGCATGCAACAATTTAACCAGAATATTTAAGATCAAAAGGGGACACAATTTTGTAAAAATGCATGTCAGACATATGGGACTTAATGTTATCGCCTAGTTTTACACCCCCAAGACATATGTGAAGTTTCAATTCAATATCTGCATCTGTTTTTGGGATAGCATATTAAACTTTATCGCGGATTTTCAAAAGTGGGCATAATTTAGCCAAAATATATCAGAGTTATAAGGACTTGACCAAGTGAAGTTGGTTATTGACCTAGAGAAAAAATGTCATTTAGGTTATATAACACAACATTAACTTGTTTTGACATAATCTAGTTAAGTAACGTATATACCAATAAGCTACATCTGGCAAAAGAATGCACTTTAAAACAATTTCCATAAAGAATTATTCAAAAGTCAATAACTTTAGAAATACTTGTTAACTAAGCACTGAAGCTTAATGCTTATTGTGTAAGTATCAAAATTTTGGTCAATCTAAAGGACTATAATGTAACGAAAATTAGGTGAAATAAATGAGACACAAAATATAAGCATAATATAGACAGTCATTGGTCAAAATTTGATAAATTGTGGGAGAGGGCATTTTGTTTCAAAATCGAAATTATGTGAAAAGGTCTTATAATAAGAACTCACAAATATAAAAAGAAATCGAATTATACCTGTGTTTTGCAGTACATCTTTTTTTCAAAAGTAATTAATGTTAGTATCGGTACATACGTTACCGTGGTGCATGCTGAAATAAAAAAAAACATTTTCCATAACAATTCGGAAAATATTTGTGTTAAATTGTATACAAATTGTGCAGACAAAGCGGATATACAACTATCAAAGATCATTTGTCTGACTGCACGTGATATATATTGAAGATGACGTAAGTGTCAAGGAGATGAGATCGAACATGTGATGTGCGCTTAAACAGGTACATAATACAGTAAATAATAATCTCTGTGTTTATTGATTGTGACTACCTGCTGAAATGTTTTCTATATTATTGAACAATCCCTTAGACAAGAGCTTCTTCAACTGATGCCTATTACGATCAACTGATGCCAGTAACGTACGCTCTATTTAGACGACTGAAAAGAAAGTAATGTTAAGATAAAATGCTTTTAGTAGTATGTTTGTTGCTCTCTCTCTCTCTCTCTCTCTCTCTCTCTCTCTCTCTCTCTCTCTCTCTCTCTCTACTCTTATTTAAATAAAATGAATACTTTGCTGATATTAAATATGTGTAAACAATTTAACATATTGTGATTCATCAGTGTCATTTATTGTTTAACGATATGGTTCAGATAACTAAATTCTTTAAAGGGAGATCATTTAAAACTCGAGCGAGACAGACTTATGATTTTTATACACTTTCACTTCAATTATTCAATGGCCTTTTTCATTGTGTGAAATTTCATCTAAAACAACTGGATCACTTTGGAGTTGTTCTTTGGAAAAGAAAAGTGATTTGTATATTTACTAAAGGGTGGTAATGCAAAAAAATAAGCTAGGTAATTTTATTGTACTTGTACACAGCACTTTTCCTTAATATCTTTAACCTTTGTATGAAGTTTGAATAAATTCCATTCATGACTTTTGGAATAAATATTAATAGTATCTATAGATTGACATTGTCTCAACGTGAATAGATAAAGTGCATAATTTTTTACCCTAATTTCAGACTATGTTTCTGTTTGTCTTGTTCCGTTATTAGTTTTGCATAAATTCTAAATGACCAGAAAATAGTTTCATAATACATTTAAGTAACAATTTTCCAATAAAGTTTCTAGTACATTATCATTGAAATGAAATTTACAAAGGAAAATCGCAAAATCAGAATTTCATAGCATGATCTTTTGATCCCTCTTATTTGCATAAAACATTGCAATATTTTTGGAGACAGCTATTGAAGTAACCGGGAAGGTTCAAGCTTCAACAAATATGTTGTCTTCCGGCTTTAACATGCCAGCCCTCATTGAATAATTTCTAGGGCACATTTGTCACTTAAGCCACCTGACTAATACGTACAGGCAATGAGAGTTACATCTCGTTTCATTTTCGTTGATCGCAGTTTGCTCTTGATTAAATAATACTCGATCTTTAACTGGTATCATAACATGCGTTGTCATACTTCTTTTTACAAAATACTATCAAATTTACACAGGTTTAATTTGTTTAAAAAAACAACACTTAATTATTACGGAACATAAGAACACTTTTTGTTTTAATATTTAAAGGAATCGTGTAAAATCAGAAGATGAAAACTCTTTTAAACCTCTGCATCATACGCACCAATTATTCGGGTGTAGGGGTTGGAGGGTCCACTGGTTTAACATTTACATAATGCATGTGTATCTCGTGTAACTTTGGTAGAAATAATTGATCCAATAAACATCTAACACAAGTCATTTCAATTATTTCAAGTACACAAATAAATATTTTAGTTATTTCTATGTCCGGCAAATTAGAACAAGAGCTATCCATAATACGTTATATTTGCTGTGGTTAAATACACAGCATTGTTCTCTTAGAAAATATTTAAACCAAATTTTAAAGAGGCACGGCAAGGGAAAGACTTCTGTTGAGATTCGCATTTCGTTTACTGATGTGCACTATGACTATAAGCACGTATAGCAAGTTTCATTTGGATATCTTAAGAAATGGAGAAAATATATTTGACTTCACAAAAAATCAACCAACGCGCGCACCAACTATAGCCCTTATTACTTTTCAAAACATCAAGCTAAAATGTACAATGGACGAATGTAAAATATGATATGTGTTACGCTAGGTCTTATGTTCAGGCCTATGGGTTGTCCATATTATGTTTATTGAAAATAAGTCGTGTTTTAAATAAACTGTTCGTTGTTTCAAATATACTAGAACTATAATTCAGAGAAGCGTTATCACGAAATTGATATATTTTGATATAAATCAGCAATTTCCTAGATGTGATGGAAGCTTCTAGTACATTTGGTAGGATATTTTAATGACTTTGGCCATTTAAGTAGACAAATATTGCGGACATAGGTTGAAAGCAATTGTATTTACAGCGCCTCTCGGTTCGTTAGTCATTTTTTATGTTTTGATGCTGTAATAATTAACATTGACGATCATTTCCAGATAAACGGGAAGAATTGAACAAAATTATACATTTTCTGGAAATTCTTCTTATGCCAAGTAAGAAAATATACAGTTATCCTATATAAAAAATGACCACCTATTTTTTGACGATCCGGAATTACAAAAACCTCTGTCTGGAAAAAAGATTATTTTTATTTCCAGCGAATGTCAGACCCAATATGGACTTTAGTAACTAAAGGCACAGACAGCAAAAACAGTGTTATGCATTTTTTAAATTAATGTAACACAAATTTCAGATATTACTGTAATTTTCAAAGACTGTTTTGTCTATTGCAATGAACAAAGGTATTTTGGGGATATATAGAATTGAACGGAAACTATTGGAGAATATTCACCATACAAATATATGCAGAGTTTGGACCATTTTTAACAGTCAGGAGCTTAAATTATGTAAACAGTGACAGCTGTTTTATCTGAGAGATTGTTTTTTTTTGACAAAGTTTATCATTAAAGGAAAAGAATAACAAAATTTAATAATTGTCTAATTTAATTTTAGGAGATTGAAATCCCATCCTTAACTACCATATTGGTATACCTACTCCGATATATATACCCATTTTCTTATTTGTTTTTGTTTGTTTGTTCTTCATTGATAAGCCTTTTATAGTCTTATATTTATGCAAATGCAGTTTTCTCATTATTGTTTAGTACATATCTGAAATTATAATAGTGATATGTTTATTTTAGGGTTCAGAAACAAAATCATCAATGGTAGCCAAAATTTGCGTAACACTGGAACAATGCAACTACGTTATGTGTAATAAGAAGAAATTACATCCCTTGCCAGGACGTATGCACTAATGATAATATGATCACGCTAGAAAATGCTTGAATAGTGGAATGAATCTGATAAAGTAATAAATTCTTTTCAAAACTAACAACAGTGAAAAAAGATTTTTAAGACCTTTAAACTGAATTATTTTGATAATTGCGTTCTTTTAGAGACAAAACACGTCACAAAAGTCAAATTATGTATTATAAATTATACTGTATTAATAAATGCATGTAGCACTCAAATAATTGCAAATCTGTCAGAACAGCCTGATATCAACAGGGGGTAATGAAGACAGATTTGTGTGTATTTTCCAAAATTATCTCCCCTGTAAAGCAGGTAGTATAGTTCGCTAAGATTTATTCGCACCTATTGGATGTACGCACGCACTGAGTGTATAATATGATACTGATTAAAGCTTCAAGCTAGGTTTACCATAGTGAACACCCAATGCGTATGTACATTCAAAGCAGGAATATTAATGTCATCCGAGTATGGCGTGTAATATGTTGACTATTTTTATATAATTATTCAATGTATTACAATATTTAAAATTGTAAAACCGAAATATTTGTTCAATGTTTTCATATATTTTTTCTACCTTTTGAAATATTTATTTTATAAGTAAAAAAATCTGCAATGCGACAAAATATATATTCAGTGTTTTCTAAATGTTTTATTCAATCCTACAAATATTTATTGCAAAATAAAAATACTTGTTCAATAAAACAAAAATATTTATTGTACATCACAAAATATCTATTAAAAATATAATATTTCTATTCAATCCCACAACATTTTGTTCGATGGAACAATAATAATTTTGAGTAAAACGTAAATATTTATGCTATCTGCTTAAAATATCTGTTCGAAAGGATTCTGGGTAAATTGCTACATTGCAGCCACTTATTTTGTGATGGTGCGTGCGTCCGTCTTTTTGTCCGTCCGCCTGTTCGTCCGTCATAATTCATGTCCGGAACATAACTTTATAAGCATTAAAGGTATTTACTTTAGACTTGGCATGTAGGAAGATGGCAATAAGGTGATGTGCAGAGCACTTGTAACGGCTTTATAGGTCAAAGGTCAAGGTCACAAACTGCACTAAGAAGTCAAAACTGACCATCATAATTCGTGTCCGGAGCATAGCTAAATAACCGTGCAGGGTATTGACTTCAAACTCGGCATGTACGTAGGTAGCGATGAGACAATAAATAGAGCACTTAAACCGGCTCTGAAGATCAAGAGTCAATGTCACAAATGGAGCTCAAAGATCAAATTTGTAAGTTTAATTTCGTGTCCGGAATATAATTTATTAACTATTCAAGGTATTGACTTCAAATTTGGGGTGTAGGTATATTGTGATGAGGTTGCTGAGTGCTGAAACCAGGATGGTAGCTCAAAGGTCAAGGTCACAGCCAGCAGCCAGTTCAAATTTCCCCATCATATTACATGTCCAGAGCATATTCATCCCCTGACCCACAACAAAAAACAACATCTTTTTTTTCAACCCCACCCCAACACCCAGATCTACATTGTAACCCCGCCCCTTGCCCCCACCCCCACTCATCGCCCCACCAATTATTTTTTATCTTTTTATGTTTAGCTTCATGTCCTTTTGTATCCTTTTACACCCAAACCTCATCCACACCCACACCCTTTTTTATTTAGTTTCTTGCTCTTTAGTAAACTCTCTCTTGTAACCGGCACCGTGCACACCCTCCCTTCTCCCCCTCCCCTCCCAATCCATCAAATGCCCCACCAAAAAATCTTTAAATATGCTTCTTTTTTTTAAATTTTACTTCCCTCCTCCTCTGAAAAACCTTTCAGGCGTTTATTGCCAAGCTAGGCGGAGCTCCTGTTTGGTATATTTCTGTTCTCGATGATATGATCTACATCTCTAACGTTTAGCACTGATGAAATCAGTGATAAGCATAAAATACATGTAATTGCTTTATCACTGAGGTAATAAATTACGCGCAGTTGGCCGCAGATTGGCCGCAACTTTGGCCGCATGGCCGCAGAATAGGGATGTCCGCAAAACAACAATTAACCCAGAATTATTTCGAACACATATTTTAGGGAGATATAATGAATATTTACGTTTTACCCAAAATTATTATTGTTGCATCAAACAGAAGTTTTGTAGGATTGAACAAATATTTTGAAATCATTGAATAAATATTTTGTCACATTGCAGATTTTTCTTTAGTTTTACAATAAATATTTCAAAAGATAGAACAAAAATATATGAAACATTTATAAAAAATATTTCTGTTCCGCAATAAATACTTTAGGACATTAAATAATTATATAAAGATAGACAATAATTATAGAAGATATAATATTGCAACACATTGCACGCCATAGCCGAGCATGGTTGTTGCTACTTTAAAGCGAGGACCTAGTTCATGTTCCGTCCATTTTCCGAGACAAGTGGATTGTTGTTGCAAGCATTCACAGATTAAAATACAAATAATTAAAGGTCGTCTTGTTTTATCTTGAGACACATTGTTACATTTTTGTCGATCAATATCTTCAAGCATTTTCTTGTAGGATAGAACAGAAATCTGAATACATTAGTGAAGTCGTGTTGCCATATTCCAACGTTCCGCAGAATTGCTGTTAAACAGTTGACACAATACTCTAAAGTGTTAATGTTACAAGCAATGTCATTGAACAAGAGTCAATCATTTCAAATGCACTTTCGATGACATTTAAAGTCATTTCATATGTATATGACTATATAAGCAGTGAATAAATATAACCTTATTGCTGATCCGTTTGAATGATATGAATTCTTGTAATAAAAAAAATAAAAACATCCGTAAAAGGAAAGTGCTCGTATGCTATGGAGGTGTTCTTGTATATAATTAAAGGTGTACCTGTCACAAATTGACATACGGGCCTTATTTTAGCTGTAGTGTAAATGCAGGTATTGCATCATCTTTTTGTAAATTTTTTGAGTTATTGAGGTAAATGTCAGATTTCACGCATGAAATACCTCTCATGTTTTTCTGTATTTCATAACTTAAATTTCCATGTAAATTTCATTAAATTCTGTTCAGTAATAAGAAAGTTGATATTTTATAAACTTCAGTAATTTATGTTTTTATCCCCAAAACCACTATAATGGGCCTCAAATTGTCAATTTAAATTCGCGCCAAAGTAGTTAGATTCCCCGGCTATATCGTGAATCCCGTGAAAATGACAATAGTCGGAGTCCACGGCTTAGCCGTGAATCCTATGAAATTTAGTATTTGGCGGGACATTATCCTTTAAATAGACTGGACTAGATATGCCTTGCGCACACCACCTTACGACTTTATAGACGAATCTATGTCTGAATTATTTTCTTGCTAGAAATTTATGCTCGATCGAGGTAAGAAATTTATTTGTTAGATTTTTGTATGATTTTTGCATTACGATTTTTAGTTGGTAAATTTTTGTTCATTCTACATAATTCTGTAACATTTACGTTTCGGCATATGATTTTGGCCAGTTTCGGTATGTCAGGATAATTTATTAAATTTTTCAGACTTTTGTAAATTATTTGGAAAGAGGAATCTAAAATGTTTCATTTATATAAGATGTTAAATTTGTACTGAAATTTGTAACATGATATTTATAAAGTACTTTGTTTCAAAAACTTATGTCAAACATTTTGTTAATTATGGAACGCCATTACTGCATTGTATTGTTATGTATTAATCTATATGGCAAGACTAGTGCAATGTATGTAATATATTATTGTAATATGAAATTGTGTGCCAGTCTATAGCACATCTAATTAATGTCCGTTGTAGTGTATGGCATTAGATATTATATGGATGCCAACTCTCATATAACGTTTGATTTACATTGAATTTTGTTAATTTGTAGTTGTAAATAATGGCTGCAGTTTATCATTTCCATTACTATAATGTTTCATCATATACTTTTCATATCATTTCATACTTTAACTATAGTCTTTTAAGTAAGTAATCTTTGTAATAATGGAAGTAATAAGTGACGTATTTTAATCATGTGACGTATGAACTTAGTAGCACATATGTTTTGTATAAGTAGCTAGTATTATTTATGGGAGCCTACGGAGGTATGGTGTACCCAAAGGAGCAGTTTTATGCCCTGACTTATTTGTTTTGCTATGGTGCTTACCATATGTTATATATTTTAGCTTCTTCCGCCAGACGATTTTCCTGGTGATGTCATAACCCGGAAGTACAATGCCCGAGGTTCACTTGTCTTCACTCGCCTGGATGTGATATTCCCAGCGCAGAGCTTACGTCCCATGGTTGTGCCGTAAACCGCAAAGACGATGATTTTTGTTATCCTCTGAAGTCAGCTCAGGGATGCAATCACCTACCACCATAGGGAGCCAACACGGAATCAACGTATTCACGGTTTAAAGGGACTGTATTTTGAATTTAGAAGCTATGTTTTGTTTGTGCTACTTAAAGTTCACAATTACATTAAAGACCTGTGTCACGTCAGAATAGAATGGACTATAAGAACTTTTGTATCTAGAGATACTGAACTTTCTTTTTTTTTCTTTCTTATAATCAGTTTTTTTTCTTTTAATATCTATTCATTGTTAATAATCATCTTATGTAAATAAATTTGTAAATATTGTAAAGGGTGTTGATTTGTTTTGATGGTTACTGTCGCCGGTACGGCCTTTCCTGTCACAGTACCTAAACATTAAACGTGCTATTATTAACTGGAAGTGCACTTACAAATAGAAATTGATGTGCATTTACAAATATCAGGTGTAATTGAATTTGTACGTGTACCTTTAAAATGTAAAGGTGCACTTGTATTTTTGTAAGTGTACCTTAATTTAAGTATGGAGAAGTAGCCAAAGGTGACATTCGACCCAAACCATACACTATATCTTTAACTGCTCCAGTCATCCAGTCATTTTACCAGCGCACTGCCATCAAACTTGATTTTATTTTTGCGCCAACATTGCTTTCTCTTCTACCATCTTGTCTTTTAGAGAGATGGAAGCATGTTTCAGATATTTAAATTTTCATGTAAAATTACCTTTACTTAGTTCCAAATCCAGTTTTGAAAGTAATATATGTAATAATGTCTTCTTTTTTTTTTTCGTTTCTTTTAGGTCTCCCATAGGAATATTTCTGATGTTAAAAGACAAATGTTACTAACTTTGGGCTTGCGTATTTCGAACGTTAGTTTTGCAACTGGATATGTATCTTTGTATTTAACACTACTGAATGCTAGGATTATGAATATTTCATATGAATAGTTGATAGATTAATTAACAACATATTACACCATTTAACTTTAGATTCAATAGTCGTTATTTCAGTAGTATCAGTGATAAAGTTCAAAATAAATTAAACCTTTTGTAAAATCAAAGGCGATTCTTTTAAGTGATTTATTTACTTATTTGTAACATATCACAGGAAGGGATACAAAACTAAAATCTATTTCCCAAGGCAATTTTGTTCCTGACATGCGATAAGTAACTTACATCTGCTTATGCGTATTTCGCTAAGATTGATTTCTAGTGAAAAATATTTTAATTAAAATAATTATGTATTTATTATGTGTTTAAACCTAAAAGAAAGGAATATATTTTGTTAAATCGTCACTTGAGTTTTGTATGAAGTCGTCATGATAACATAAATACATACCGCATACATATAGAAATATATTGTATAAATGAAAAAAACTAACTAAATATGTTACGTCTACGGGTAACAATTGTTTCTTACTTAAACACTAAAGTTACTAGGAAAAAAGTCTGCAACTATTACAATAACAAAGTATCCAATATATTCTAAAAGTTGAAAGTGAAATTAAGCGATAGAAACTAGTAAAGTACGGGCCACTTAATAAGTATGTAGGGAATGTAAGCTTTGTTCTCTGTAGGTCTGGAGGCACTGGTACTTTCATGTTGTGAATTTAAATCGATTTGCAAATTAATAAATTTTAATACAAACCAAAAATAAGAGAAATGAAAACAAATCAAATAAAAATCTACATTTACGCTGACTGAAATCCTACAGATATATTCTGTTCTCTTTAGTTCACAGTACGTGTACTATTACACACAGTATGTTTAGTACACATACTGTGTGTATTAGTACACTTACTGTGTACATGTAGAGTGTGACCGACCTTCCAGTTATACCTCCGAAATGATCATATTTAACCGTCACTGCTAGGAGAAAATGACACACACACACACACACATATATATATATATATATATATATATTACTATAAAATATTTTCAATAAAAACTTGCTTTAGGTTCTGACTGTATTCAGACAGCTGACCATTCAAAGCTTCATGCAGTTTTCCAAACACTTTCATCAATAACCAAAATTCTTGAAAAGTCCAGAATAACCAAGACTTTGATAATGTAAACACCCTGTTCATTAGTATTTTTAATAAAACATTCTGGAACACCATAGAATATAAATAACTTATTGACATAAATGATGTCTCAAAACTACGTCAGGATTTACAGTAATAAATGAGTCCTCAATATAAAATGAAAATAAAGTACAAAACAACCTCTCCAGAGCGGCCCTCTCTTAAGCAAAAACTTCTCTATAACAACATCCTCAAAATTTCCCTAAGAGGAAATATACTATCAAATTTATCTCCCCAGAACAACAACCTCTACATAACAGTCAATATTTGTATCTCCCAAAGGGTGTTGCCCTACAGAGGTTGCACTGTAAAGCACTATTGGAAATTAAATGCACATAACGAATTTGAGAACGAGCTAAAGAACAAATTGCGCTTATCACTGTGAAATAATTTAAATATAGAAAATGTTAAAATTTAAAATGGAAAAGATTTAAATCAGTAATTTAATACACGTGAATACCTTAACATGGGAAGCAATAATTTACGATAGTAATTAAAGACGGCGAATTACTTATAATTATTTATATCATATGACATTTTCATGTTTAGGGTGTTCTGCTAAAAAAAATGTAAAGAGAGAAGAGACCAATTACAATCCTTGCTAAAAAGGCATGTTTTATGATATTTTATGAAATGTTGTAATTATTACTTTGTAATATGAAAGTACTCAAGACGTGGTCTATTTCTTTTGAATTCAATATAATTTCTAGTTTAATATCTGCGTTCTGATATTTTCTGCTAAGCAGATGTTGTTTTAATGTCAGATTTTCCTTTATCGAATTGATAAGATAACTTGTATTTTACACATTTAAGAGTATCCAATATATTCTAAAAGTTGAAAGTGAAATTAAGCGATAGAAAACAGTAAAATACGGGCCACTTAATAAGTATGTAGGGAATGTAAGCTTTGTTCTCTGTAGGTCTGGAGGCTTCGGTACTTCATGTTGGGAATTTAAATCGATTTGCAAATTAATAAATTTTAATACAAACCAAAAATAAGAGAAATGAAAACAAATCGAATAAAAATCTACATTTACGCTGACTGAAATCCTACAGATATATTCTGTTCTCTTTAGTACACAGTACGTGTACTGTTATATACAGTATGTTTAGTACACATACTGTGTATATTAGTACACTTACTGTGTACATGTAGAGTGAGACCGACCTTCCAGTTATACCTCCGAAATGATCATATTTAACCGTCACTTCTAGTAGAAAATGACGTATATATATATAGTACTATAAAATGACTTATCAAGTATTCACATCATTCCTTCAGATGCTGGGAAGAATATTGTGTAAACGTTAATAACAAAGAAAGATGCATTGTTGTACAAGTTCTTCTTTTCATTATATGTGTCGTGGAATGTTATTTTGGGGCTTATGGACGTTGACGTCGTTATCAAGAAAATGCGAGATTTGTTTACGTCTTTTTTTTTTGGTAAGCAATTCGACGTGTAAACTTAAAAAAAAAACAACTTGTAAACTGTCAAAAAATGATTTGTCAATACTTTGAAATAATGTGAGACTTACAAAAATCTCCAACGACTCTCATTTCGTGGTTTGCAACCGGTGACAATTGAATTTTCACAAAGTATTGATTATTCTGAGCGAGCTATTACGTCATGTAAAAGCGGTGTATTTTCGGTACTGCACTAAGTATGTTCTGGAAATGCGTCTTTTTAAGTTAGATTAAACCATTCATTGATGCTTTAATGCTGATGTTGGATTTGTACGTAACATTTTCGTATTGTGGAAGTATGAATTTCTTTCTAATATTATGAGAACATACGCATTTTTGTCGAAATGATTGAACCCGGAAGTAATGAGACTTTGAAACTGAGGAAGAATTTAGCAAAGATTTGTTGATTTGGCCGCCCTAAGACCATAAATTTGTACCATTAACATTTTAAAATAAGCCAGTTTGAACTGTCACAATCAAGTACTAGCTCACGTTTACCTAACTGGTGTAGCTAAGATTACAAACATGTGTACCAAATTGTGCTTTGCAAAGTGTTTTAAGTGTAAGGGGATTATAAATGTCTTTCATAATTTCATCCATACTAATGATGTTGCCATATATTTGGAGAAACAGGAACTTATTTAGAAAAAAAGTACAAAGTCATTTACATTATATATATGGAGGATATTTGTCGTGCCAAACAAGTTGGATTAAATTTACTCAGGTTATTATTTACATCAGTTGTAAATTTCTTACAACTTATATTAACTTCTCTCAATGTTCACTTTCCAGATGTCTGAGCATGTACATGTGTTGCGAACGTCGTGGTCAAATTTCACGAGGGTAGGAATATGACACTCTACCCACAGGAAATGTTAGTGCATCCAATAAGTAGTTGCTTATTAAAAGATAAACGTCTAATCTTAAAAATTACTCTACTTCTACAAGCGACATGAAGCAATGTCAGTTTTTAATTACTGAATATAAAAAGTATTATGAAATCGGCTTATAAATTAAAAGAAATTATTTTGTCATATTTGAGGCAGTCCAACATGCACTCTTGATGTTGAATACCATTATCCTTGGGATTTTGCTCAGCAGGTGCATTATCCACATCATTTACAACAAGTTGGACCAATTTATTTCCGTACCCTAAGGAAGCGCCATTAGTTTGGTGTATGCGCAGAAGGATCAGGTATAAGAATATTACAATCTGACAGTTTTCATGCTTCAATACTGTATTAAACTCTTAGCATAGTAGCGGTGCTTATGTCTGATTCTGCCACCAAAGCAGATGTGCAGTCTGATCATGTTCTGAACTGTTCGTAACTGGGTCAGTAAATTATCAATAAATAATGACGAGTGCCCTGCATGCTGTCAAACTTTGCGGACAGTGTACATCAAGATGAGCCTGCATATCCATGCAGTCTGGTCTCAAGTGTTTACTATTTAGTCATTAAATTATGATCTCCCTTTTGAATAGATAATAAACAGCTTTGTCCAAATTGAATTACATTTAAGAAATGTGGCATTTTATTGGTAAAATGCATTATAAACATGTATTATGTAAATATTATATCTTTTGTCTTTTTGTGTTTCTTGTAGGCAAACAGACTTTTTTTTTTATTGATGAAAGTCAGTGCACTGGGAAAGGAGTGGAAGGTGTGGTGTCTAGGGCTCATCATTATTTGCAGATATATGGCATGGGAGAAAAACATGCACATGTTGTATAATACTAAAACAAAATATGTTATACCTTAATATATTTCATTTTTGGCTTGAATCTGACTATTATAAAGAAGCAACACCTGTTGGCAAATGGCACACTATAGAGAGAACAAAGGGAGCAAACATCTGCAGGTTGACTATGGTTTATGACATGGTTTCAAAATCACCAACAGTATAATTGCAAAAATGCAAGCATTAAATTTTGCTTGATCCTTTTTGTTTGTTTTTTTTTTTTTTGTTTTTTCTTTTTTTGTTGTTTTTTTTTTTTTTTGAATGATAAAACTCACATATTCACTGACTCAAGACTAGTTATATTCTGTTATAAGTACAAAAGAAAAATTAAACACACTTTTACTCCTTTGTAAAAATGTGTCCACTTGTAATACTTTATGATAAGTAAAACATACATCACATTAAAAATGAGTATCTTAACTATTGTTTTGCATTTGATTTAATTTGTTAAGTGTTCTGTTTTATTTTTATTAGTTACATTTCCATAATGCAGCAGGGCAGAACAAAAACAACTATGTCATTTGGTATGCAGTTATGGAGCACTTTAATAGGTAAGATTTCTTAGGCTAAAATAAACAATTTTCTATAGTTGTATTTAATATGCCCATGATTTATAAAAAATAACTAAATGTATTGCAAGCAAGTAAGAAGTATTTTTAGTATGTCTTCTTAAAAGGAGTAAAATGATAATTTGCTGAGGCAATGTATCTGTTTCCAGCATTCATGGATACTGTGCAAAAATAAATTGAGTAGTACCTAGTGCAGACTTATGATAAGCCTGCTCAGATGTGCATGGTGATTATGGTTAAATAGTTCACATGAACAGTACTAAATGGCTTCAGAAAGGTCTTGCCATTATTCTGATGTTATCAAACCCAAGAACATTTCATATGTATTTCAAGCTGTAAAAGTTGGATGAATGCATGTAGATCACTAATACTAAGTTTTAAGAAGTTATATCTTTCTGTCTTTCTGTAATTAGTATTAAGCTATTATTTGAGCCACATCAGGAGAAAACCAACATTGTGCCTTTGTGACCGGATGGAAATGACATGATTATACAGTGCTAGCTCTAGCCATTATATCTGACTGTTATCTAAAGATAAATATCATATGAGCTGCATCAAGAGAAAACCAACATTTGCATTAACCATCAGTATGGATGCAGATACATCTCAATCCATACTGGTCACAAAATCATAATGATGGTTTTCTCATGACCATGCTCATTTGACTTGAAAAGGCTGATAAAAGATTTGTTAGCTGAATATTACCATGATATTTTAAATTTCAGGACTACATGAGACTGTTGCAATGAGTATTTTGGTGACAGGGCACAGGAAATTCAACCCAGATTAGCATTTTGATGTATGGAAAGTGAAGTGGAGAGATTCTGATGCATAAACTATGACCAAAATGGCTGACACTGTGAGACAGTCATCAAAAGGGGGTCACAATGTTCCACAAGTAGTTGATAATCCTGAAACACCTGTTGTTTTTACAGATTGAGGTAATTTCTTGAACAGTATTTTAAACCAATTGAACAGTTGTCTAAATACCAACATTTCTTTGTCAGTTCAGTTGAACCGGGTGTTGTATGTTGCAAAGACTATTTTAATTCTGAAGAAGTTAAAGCAACTATACTGAAGCAAGTGCCCGATAAAAATGCTAACTTGTAGTAAAAGCTTTTTCAGGTTTGAATGTGGCCCGTCGGTGGTATTTGTCTTTAAATTTTTGAGATTGCTTCTTAACACTCTGTTTTGATTTTCTATCCATATTATTCTTTTTTTTTTCAAGTCCGTTTATTTTGCAGATGTCGAGCATAGAATGATATACTAATAATGCTATGAAAATGGTAAAATATTTCATAGTTGCTAGGCAACAGAACATAGGTTGTAATTTTTTGTGGATATTGTTTTGCTTTAATTCTTGTTAGATTCTGAACACTCAGTTATATTTTTTTTTTTGTGGTTGGATTTAACGTCGCACCGACACATGATAGGTCATATGGCGACTTTCCAGATTTTAATGGTGGAGGAAGACCCCAGGTGCCCCTCCGTGAATTATTTCATCACGAGCGGGCACCTGGGTAGAACCACCGACCTTCCGTAAGCCAGCTGGATGGCTTCCTCACATGAAGAATTACTCAGTTATATGAAAATACTATGATGTTGTTGAGGGTTTTTAAAAAGATGATTAAACCATCATAACTGTGATTCGAAGTCACTGTGAAATTCCGTTTGCAAATGCAATTTTACGCAATGTATTTTTTTTTTCTTTTTGTTAAAGAAAAGTTATTTTGCCTTCAAAATACCTTCTTATTTTAGGTAGAAATCTTCAAGTCTGCTTCCTGAAACACTGTTTAGATTTTGAATGAAAATTATTTCATATTACAAAACATTTTTATCATCATTCAAGGGTAGACAGCTATATAACAATCAGAAGAGATGAAAATATTCTCTGGTTGCTAGGCAACAGGAAGAATCATTAAAGTTATAGACATTTTTTAATGATAGTTCTTTGGTTGATAGTTCTTTGCTTCAATGCATATTTTACAACCAAATTTTTAACAGCACACCTTTATTTTAAATTAATGTCAATATGCTAGCAATATTCTGTAGGGAATTGAAATTGAAGTAACATTTTGAAAAGGGACTTTCCTGTCAGATGTCTGTATATCTTCAAAAGTGTTCAATATAATGACTTGAATTTTTCAGGACTGTCTGTTTATAAGTGTTGTTTACATTTTCAATTGATCTTTAAATGAATGCAAATGTTTAAGTCAATTTATAAGTCTTAAAACCTAAAAAACATGGAAATTGTGAAAAATCCATTGTTGCTAAGTAACAGAAATATTTAGGTCGCTGTTTTGTAACTATGTTTATGCTTTATCATCATAGTTTTATTTCATATAGCCATATTTGCAAAGAAAGCACACTGTAAAACACTGAATATTAATATTACTAAGAGCAGGAAATTTTGTAAAAAAAGTCTGTTTGCAGATGAAATATTTTGCACATTGCCTATGTATTAAAATATTTTTTTCTTCTAAACCACTTTATATATTGCTCAGAAAATTTCATGACTGTTTAGATAGAGAATGTTATTACCAATTTTGAAATAAAATTTCATTTGTGACATATTTACACTTAAATTATTGTCATGTATAGCTTAAAAAGTAAGAAGAATGGAATATTTTCTGGTTGCTAGGCAACCGAATTGAAAACTTTTGTCTACTGCACTCCGTTTTTTGTCTCAAAATGTTGTTTTGACATTAAATAAAGAAACTGAACACAGTAAATTGCTTCTTTATTTTATTTTCTATTTACAAAACTGTATTTCATATACTTACCTGAAGGCAAGAAAAATGCCTCCAATCAATGCAGATTGTAACATATCTAAAAAGGTTGTCAACATAAAATTCAATGTAACTTCACCATTTTTTTGAGATTTGACCCTCAAATTTTCAGGAATTTCTTATGAGATTCATAGAATTCAAAAATAAAGAAAAGTCAAAAAACATGTTTTGGTCCATAAGCCCCATTTTTACATTCCTAGACACATATAATGTATGTAATGATATTGGCCCTGTACAAAAATTCAGGTGCGATTTTCATGAAACACGATCAAATGTTTTCATTGGCATGATATATGGAGGTGTCCTATTGATGTATACACGGTAAATAAGCTCAGTACATCTAGGAATGCAACGTTTCTTCCTAGATGTTTTCATACTTTTACTTTCTTGTACATGTATCTTTGAAGTTTGTGTAGTATTTTGTAAAATCGTGTAGAAACCTGACCGGGTGCCCATAACACTATTGCAATATTTAAATGCAGTTGTGCACATATTTTTCATCCTGTAGTTAGATTGAAGGTTGGGTTAGCATTGCTATGAATCTTTTACTACAATACATTTATACATGATTGGTTGTTCATACTTGCAAATGATTATTCTTGAACATTTCAATATGTCCTTGTGAAGTTTCATGACTCTAGGCCAAACACATATAGAGATATGCACAGATTTCTGTGACACATACATGAACATACAAGATCGTTGAAGTGCAGACCGATAATAATGATTGCTCTAACATGTCAAGTTAGACACATACATCAAAACGTTTTTTAAATTTAATGTCATTGTGTTACCAAATCATACAACAGCATTTTTTGTTCTTTTGTACAGACATTCTGTGTACAAGGTTTAGAACTACCTTGCATGCATTGATTACCAGTACAACATTAATAGACCAGTCTTGACAACTAAAGGGTGTGGTTAGGTATGCTACATGTAATAGTTTTTCATGTCGTTCTGCTTGTACAGTTAAACCCGCATTAATGGTCCCATGTATGACACAAGCACATGTCTTCAGCATTCTGTCTTTTTAGATTCCAAGTCCCATATTTATACGGAATTTCACATACATATGTATCTTAGCCAATTGCCCGAAAAGTATTTTGTTTGTTTCCTTGTGTGGCTGCCGCTGACAGGTTTGACTGTATAACTTATGTAAAATGCTTTAATACTTATTTCATGGAAATATTTTAAAATATCACTTGTTGGACAGAAATTTGAACAGTGTGCAACAGCACACTACATATATACATAGGAGGCAATAAGTTTACTTATCATTTTTTTTAAAAAGTAATTTTATATTTTATTTTCCTAATGTACTTTGTACAAAAAGACAGTGCAACAGAGTTTCTAACTGCCTTCAACAAAACATATCGAATGACACTGTTGGAGGACATCAGATCCAAAACCATGTGAATATGCCCTGGCTATTCCGTGTTGAATAAAACATGATCAAGTCATTTTGAACTGTTATAGAGTCTTTAAATTTAAATGCAGGTTGCATAAAGTATATTCGAAGAAGAATAACAACTGGACCAGTCACAAGGAGAAAGAACCCAAGAAGTATGAATATATACCAAGTCTGTTACAGAGTATCCTGACATACTTCATGGAAAGTGATGAACAACTGATGGCACCTGAGCAATTGACCCCAAAGGATCCTAGAAGATTCAAAAGGACACTATCTAAAGTTCACCGCCACCAACAAAGACCCTTGTAAAGAAATAAAGATTTGGTGACGAAAAGGAAATAAAGTGTGAACCAAAAGTGACTTCAGATTGACAGTAAGAAACAGTGACAGCAGATATCATGAAATATAGTTTGCAGTAAACTGCTTATGTGTTTAAAGAACTGTTTCTGTTTTCTTTCATTTAGTGTGGGGTGTGTTCTGTTTTGTCATCTTGTGACTGTTTTATCTTCATGGGACTATGTCATATTTGATGAACATTTTGATTTTCTACAATCAGTCTGAAAAAACTTTGACAATAAATCATAATAACTCAGCTTTTGGTAATAAATGGTGATGTGAATAGTCGTAAAGATTAAAGTTGTAAATAATGAAACTTCAGCTTGTTGAAGTTCTCTGCTATTAGCATACAGCTAGATAATAAGTATTTAAGATAGAAGTCTACATACATGTGGACAGCTAAAGAAGAAACTTGACATTCCGAGCACGGTTGTAGGACTTTGATTGATACATAATTTCACTTGTTTGTTGATGTGGATGTATTTTAATAAACTATTGTATTGAACAAAATTCATTGCTTATTACACGCAGTATCATGGAACACCGAGTTGTGCATTTTTCTAGTATATTGTATATACATATTGCATCAAAGCTGTCATTAAAAACCAATTTGTTTGCGGTAAAACGACATACCCGTGAAAATCACTGCAATCCAACATTTTTTTCTGGCCAGTTAGATGAAAAATTCCCTTTAACGTTTATAAAAAAAACTTCCCTATGTATCTACCCACTCAAAAATGTTTGGATCCAGTTACCACAAACAAACACTTTTATAGTTACAGCCCAAAAGTAAATTTTCACTGCGTCAAGTCGAGTCTGGTTGACCAAGACCAATACTGGCACGTTGTAAATGTGGGGACCATAGTTTTGTCCGCAAGTGGACCATGTAGGAAACACTTACAATTGTAACTTGGTAACACTTCCAATTGTCATTAGTCAGATGCAGCTAGCTTGGCAGAGCATTGCATTCAAAGCCCCCGTCGCAAGGTCGAGCCCGAATGGTACCAGCATTTTCTTTGTTAAGATTTCTTTTAATTTTTCTTCAGCCCATTACCTCAAGTATCCGAATAATGGTCTGAACTGTTCTACTCACTCTGGCGGCAGCCTAACACCTTGGTTACAGTTTTGCATGCACGTACGTATAGCTGTCATTTAAAAGCATGTAGCTCTGAAACTATTTGTTTCTTTATCTAGATCAATTAACAACCTTCATGGGTGAAGTCCCATAACTCTGATCTGTATTTTTGTCAAATAATGCCCCCATTTGGAATTTAAAAATATCCGGTTCTAGGTCAATAACCAACCTCACAGGATCAAGTCCCATAAGTGTAGCATGTATTTTGGGCAAATCATGTCCCCTTGTAGACTTACAAAATCCTGATTAATGTATTGCATGCAAGTTTATACCTCCAAAACTGATGCAGTAATAGTAACTTTAGCTCGTAGAACACTAAATGCCTCCTTGATGCATTTAGTAATTGCACAGTAAACATCAATTATTTGGTCACTGTACACAAAAGTTCTACTGCTCCTGGTCAATGTGACCTTTGACCTATTGACCTCAAAATTAATCGGGTCATCTGCTGGTCATGATCAGCCTCCCAATTAAGTTTAATGATCCTAGGCCTAAGAATTCTCAAGTTATCGTCAAGTAACTGTTTAACTGTTACGAGTCAATGTGACCTTGACCTTTTGCCTACTGACCTTAAAATCAATAGGGGTCATCTGCTGGTCATGACAAACCATCCTAATAACTTTCATGATCCTAGGCCTAAGAGTTCTTCAGTTATCATTCGGAAACCGTTTGACTGTTTCGGGTCACTGTGACCTTGACCTACTCACCTCAAAATCAATAGAGATCATCAACATCCCTATCAGGTTTTGTGATCCTAGGACAAAGTGTTCTCAAGCTAAAATCCGGAAACGGTTTAACTCTTTCGGGTCTCTGAGACCTTAACCTTCGACCTACTGATGTAAAAATCAATAGGTTATGACCAAACTTCATATCAGCTTTCATGATCCTAGGCCCAAGCGTTCTTGAGTTATCATCCGGAAACAAATTGGTCTACATACAGACTGACCGACCGACCGACCTACCGACATCTGCAAAACTATATATCCCTCCTTCTTCGAAGGGTGGGGAGCGCATAAAAATGGCCAGGTGTAAAACCTGTGACTTGGTCATGAACAATCAGCAATAGTTTAAAGGCCTTTCCAATAAAAGTTCAGACATATTAAGGTGGCTGGTAACCTAACGCCTCGTCTAGGTCTCTTTTCAGTACACATTAATTCCTTGTACTCATAATCTAAACCAGCAACAGCAACTATGCAACTTGAAACAACGAAGGTTGAAGAAAATCTTCAGGAGGGAAACAAGAATGACATTAAACAAAATACAGTATGAACAAGTCTGACTTTTATTTACAATATTTACACTAAAATATGAGCATTCTAGATAAACCTGCTTGACACAAATCCCGTGTACTGTCCAGTGGCACTGGGGTATCTGTCTCTTACACGCCATACACAACAGCTTGGAATAACCCGTGGTACCGCAGTACCAAGACTTCAATGACGCAACAGGGTAAATTCCTGTACCCATCATGTCTGAACATCTTATGCTGGTCATCCACTCTCTGGTTATACCGGCCAAGCATTTCTCTGTAGTAGCGCTGGCCGAGCACTAGCACCTCTGGATCAAGGACCAGACACTCCATTTGCTGAAAAAAAATCTAATAAAGGCATTAAAATGTGATGCCTGACTGAAACATAAGTCATTAGTAAATTCTAAACTCCTCTGTCATGTAAAGAAAGTAAAATAGATTAAATAGAAAACGACTCCCTTAGAGATTTCTTTGCTATTTGAAATTGCGTACACCTGATTCAAAAAACACATAGTAATGTGTACTGACAGGTAAGCATTCAATAACAATTCCAAGGCTGCAGCTTTCTCAACAGTACTGGGGAGGCATTTTTTCTCCTTTTTTCATTTTAAGCTCATGATTACCAACCTGTATCATTGAAAACTAATTCAGTATAGCTTGAGTACTCTCACTTTTAACACTTACCATTTGGACACAATTGATTCTGCCTTTGCAACCAGTGTAGATCATGATCAGCCTGCAAATCCGTATTCAGTCAATATCGTTTTGGTATGCACCCCTTTTAGCAGTTAATGGTACTGCCCAAATTGGAAGATGAACAAGTTCATTATAGAAATTTAGCAGGGTAAGGGTTAACGACTTCTACTAGGACCAGTTGGTATTTTATGTAAATAGTCTGAATAATTAAACCAAGTTTGTATGTCAGTAGCTTCAGTATTGAAATTCATAACGCTGACATATACATGTATATTTTGAGTGACAAAGAAACCTAGAATGAAAGAAGTTTGATTATTTATTTCATCAATATCACTTAGATCTCTGGTACTGATACCGTTCTGTGGAAGACAATTGCAGCATTTGTTTTCCAAGTTTGTTGGTATCTGCCGGCAATTTCCACATTTACACCATGATGGTGCTGATGGATGAGCATGTGGTGAAAGGCTTGAATATTCCACTGCCTCACACAGGTCAAATACTATTTCTGGTTTCCGTTCAATTGAGGAAAGCACTAGCTTTTCCAGCTACGCTCCGGCAGCTCTTCAACAACTCCCTGTAAATATCATTTATTGTGTCAAACTAGTTGTACATTAAATTGTTGTACAGGTTACTTTTACTTTGGTCCGTTAAGACACTTGTCTCTTTATGCTATTTTCCACCCTCTTTACTATTGATAATTACCGTTATACCTGCTATTTCAATATTACTGCCTCAGCACTCACTTTCGAGCTTCATCTCAGTAAATTTTAACATTGAACACATGAAAATATTTCATCAGTCCAAGTATACAGATAGACACAAATGTAAATCTTGGTCAAAATTGTTTTATTAATATTATATTTGGTATAAATTAATTGTACAATACCTTCATCTGAGCTTTACGCTTACTCCAAAGTTCTTCCAGCCTCTCTTTGTCACATTTTTCCATCTGTTGCTGTCCCCTGCCACCACCTCTGCTTCCATCTCTACAACCACTCCTACTTCTGCCTCTATTTCCACCTCCTCTACTTCCACCGCCTCTACTTCCACCTCTACTCTTCCTCTACTACCTCTACTCCCACCCCTTCTACTTCCTCGGTCTGGTCCCCTACCTCTCACAGTCTTACTTTCCCCCTAATTATCACTTATCTGAAATCAGATAAAAAGAAAAAGAATATGCTTATGAAAAAAAATGCAAGGCACATTTTGTGACAAATATATCCCATGAGGACCTATTAAAATTACATCAGTTATTTTATGTATCAATTTTATTTTAATAGATAAATAATTCAACACTGTATTATTTTGGAGGGCTATCGTTCATCAATTATCGTTATAAGTATGCAAAGTGCATGGTATAAATATCATCATATACTTTGTATTCTCCTGTATGATCTTAGACATAGAACTATGTACAACCAGTGCGAATGTACAGTCACCGCAGATGCTTATTTTGTCATTTTCTTTTCTGAAATCTGACGAAACAAATTGTTTTGCAATTTTCCCCTAAAGAGCCCCTCTGCATAATTCTACGGAGTTTCTAGGGATTTGGCTCTCTGTAAAACATAATTCATCATTCAGCGGTGTCATTTTATACTACAGGCTTATTCATACAATATGGAAAAATGATTTATGCTACGTAAACCAAAACATACATGTTACGGTCAATTTATCTTACCGAAATCTCTGAATTACAGCTCGAAGTCGCCATTGTTGATTGTTTAGATCCGGGGACTTTTTTTGACGCACGGGAAAATCCAGGATAATTAGTCTACTTTTAATTTCACGTTCTAAAAAATAGGTTTCGGTACTCCGTGGCAAATAAGCGATTACAAAGTAACGAAATGGAATTTAGATATAATAATTACTATTTGCATCGTTTGAAACCATATAGAAAATATAGACAAATGATGAAATTGCTTGCAATTCTATGGAAAGTAGCTTTAAATGAATCGTCTATAATTGTCTTCTTTGTTCAAATGTATAGACAATATTTATATCATTATTTTAATGTATCGTCTTGAAAATGCCGAAAATGGCAAATTTTCATCTGTTGTGCGAAGAAAGTTTATTAAAATGCATCCTTCAATAAAGGCACCTTCCAATAAACAAATCTTTCGAGTGGTTCAAAAATTTAAGCAGCATGGAAGAGTTTTAGATCGCAGGAAGCATAATACCGGGAGACCGAGAAGTGCCCGTTTCGAAGAACTGATTCAAGCAGTGTCTGAAGTTGTAGGAGAAACTCCCAGAACATCTGTAAGAAAGGTACTGAGTGACATTACAAATAGATCTACGAGTAAATCTACAGTGCATATAATTTTAAAATATGATTTGAAGCTAACAGCTTATAAAATTTCAATGATGCAGCACTTAAAAGACGATTGCATTTCAGCAAGGATTGCATTTGCAGAGTAGATGCGGTCACATTAAGAATTAACAGGCAGTATTTGGTTTAGCGACAAATCACATGTTCACCTTGATGGCTATGTCAGTAAGCAACACATCAGGTTCTGGGGATCCACCAAACCTGACATTCATGACGAGAAGCCGCTGCATAGTCAAAAAGTTACAGTCTCTGGGCTGCCATGAGTGCATCCGGGATAATCGGGCCATTCTTTTACGAGAAGAACGGAGAATTGTAACGTGACTGCTAAACGATACTGATAAGAAAGGGAACAGTGATTGAAAGTTTCAACAAGACGGAGCGACCACCACACTCCAAATGATGTTTTAAAGTGGTTAGAGCAAACATTTGGCCCCGCGAGATTTCTTTGAAAACCGACAAAGTTTGGCCTCCGTATTCACCAGATTTCAGTCCCCTGAACTTTCAAATGAGATATAATTTGCTTATAAGTGACTATTCTGTGAAAGTTATTAGCATTTGTTAAGTGGACATATATTCTGGGACACCAGTTATATAAATCAAATGCCAAGCGAAGGTAGCTCTAACACAGAATAACAAAATCTATATATTTACCATCAGTTTTGGACATAATGATCTATGGGCCCGTCTTATCAAGATACTTACGAGAATATTTCCCCTATCTTTCTCGTAAGTCTTTCGCGACGTTCTCGTAAGTCTGACAGGTGTCTTATGAAAATTATCGTAGCTACGATATCGTAAGTTTCTACATAAAGTCCTCGTAAAGTTACGAGAGGGTCAGAGGTCTCGTAAATATTTACGATATTATAAACAAAATGGCGGCATCCGTGTGAGCAACCACGACGAAACTTTTCTGTCGAAAATACTGCAGATTGTTCTGCAGTAAAACTTGATTTTCCGTGTACATGTTGCACAACAGTGGATGAACTACGTCATCGATCACATACAAAAGCACGCGCTTTGTGTCAGTGCGACACGAAGCGGAAGCGAGTGTTAAAGGAAATATTGAGCACATAAATTCTGATTATTATCGCTGCTTCCTGTGTTGACAGATC